>NW_028296630.1:0-300000 GCF_055471065.1 Atractosteus spatula | reverse complement strand
TTCATGGCCAAAGGTCAGATTAAGAGAATTGAAAACAATAGTCCAAAATAGGACTATTCTTAATCCTATTAATTATTTTCAGTTCTCTTGAACTGACAATTGGCCATGAAGTATGTAGATTTATTTCTTAATCTCAACAATTTAATTTACTGTATTCATTTAGAAATGGGCTACTGTAAATTCAATTCAATAGAAACCTAGAGCCCAAAACAAGCATCTTTAGTTTTGTTTTACCCAGCAGATGAATCTTTTATTATAAACATCAGTATTATATTGACTTACAGAAGTGTTTTTAAACTCAGCGATTTTCACCAGGAGAAAAAGCTCTGATGGCAACAGATTTGTTCTTAGCTTATGTGATGCCTCAGTCAAAGAAATGTAAATGGGAAAAAAAATAATGAACGAAAACAAGATGGAAATATATACTTTAAAGCTTTATGATTCAAGTTTTAAAACCAGAAAACACAGAAAGCTGGTGTTGGTATTCTTCAGACACAGTATATACTTCGGACGTGCCATCATGTCTTGACCATACACAGTAAATCATAAAATAAATGTTTTCTACTGAATCAATGATTTGGACAAAATCTGCAGAATCACACATGTAAATGTTCTACCCTGAAATAGTGTAAATTTTAAAATATTTTATTTTAGATATATATAAAATGAACAATTCACATCCTGCATATGTAGCAAACATTGCACTTGGCTTTAATCATAGGAATAAGCAAGCAAACCCCGCAAGTATTACAGATACAATTATATTGTTTGTTGTGCTGTCTATGATGTTTTTTTCCCCCCCATTTTCTGTGTCCTTCTGTCTTGTACAGATGCAGCCACTCAAAATGGGTGGGGTATTTCGCGGCATACCCCGGTGGGCGTGTTGCGGTATCACGCGGTTTCACGTGGTATCACACAGTATCACGCGGTTAATCGACGTCATTTGACGTCATGCTGGAAACTATCCGGCATCACCTTGTAAAACCGCCAGGGGGAGCTTATACTCTCATGTACAGCATTTGAGCTTTTAATTTTGAACTGTGTATTACAGCATGTAAATCATCAATCATTAAAATGTTGGTATATTTTATGAAAGCAAGATTGCTCAGTTGGACAAAAGTACACATCCTACCTTTATCAGAAATATTTATGCATCAAAGCCTTTACCGAAGATATTACTAATAGTATTAATAATTAATGACTTTGGACAAGCTGTATACTCAAAGTATAATTTCTTTAGCACATTTGTACAAGCACTTGGAATCTGTCCAAGCCATACTTTGTCAGGCATTTTGTTTTACTTCAACGGGCATAAAAACTCCCTTGCTTTTAACAGGGCGTTTCATAATTTCTAACTACGAAAATGATTTAAAATGCGACACTTATCATTCAACTAGAGCTCAAAATATCACAAGGATCCTCAAGAGCACAGCAAAGACTGTATTAAAAGATACTTGTATGAGATACATGAGAATCCAGGCTTTTTTTATCAATGCTTTCTTTTCCGTATACCAGATTTTATGGAACCACTTCAGAAGGGTGTCAGCCAGTCAGATTCCAGGAATCGGTACTTTAAAGGAAAAATACACACCGGTATTCCATTTCTCCCTAAACATTTCAAGCATCGAAGTATTTAACTAGCATGTGAAATAGCGTGTGAAAAAGTGGTACTTTTAAGATTTTCTGCTAATATAATATGGAATTGCGTATCTAAAGAATTTAATAACGATATGATTATATTCGTGTACTGCAACAGGGCTGTGTAGGGCTGTTTCGCCTCTCTCTTCATGCGACTTCCCTTGTAGCCTACTGGTCTACATGCCCGCTTACCAACTCACGGGTTGTGTGTTCAAATCCAGCTGGTGCTGGACTTTTCTTTTAACAAACATTTCTTCGAAAAAATAGAATAGCGATATTATGGACAATCAATTGACTTTTATATTTCAAAATATCACAACATGATCGATTCTAAGTCATTTTTGATAACAATGAATAGTCACCTTCTTCCCTTCTGACAACGGTCCCTGCTTCTAGTGTGTGTGTGTGTGTGTGTGTGTGTGTGTGTGTGTGTGTGTGTGTGTGTGTGTGTGTGTGTGTGTGTGTGTGTGTGTGTGTGTGTGTGTGTGTAATAGAGTAAATTTTTATAGAGAAATGGAGGCTGGACAGTATGCGATACAATATAAACATTTATATCGATTTAAATCGTGTTTTCATTTAAATCGCAAACGCGTGTTTAATTATATGTGTTTTTTTAATCATAATCAGGCTAATGCAACATAAATTGATACAGTATCTCTGTCTTCTAGGTATCTTAATAAACTTTCAGCATAGCTTTCTACCCGTTTAGATTTATATTTCTTGGGATTTTGGGATCAAACGTGGAAGGATTAGATTGTAATCGTTTTTATTTTTCAAATACGTTTTAGAAAAGTGTAATCTATACCTGCCCAGACTGTACGCCTTCCTAAACTCCGCCTTTCACTAGTGTCCTGCTCTTCCCCGCGCACCCCAGCCGGGCGCTCTTCGGCCTGTGCCCGGGACGAATGTATATTTTAATATTTACACCCGGCGCGGCACCGAGGGAGCGTCTGCATTTATAACTTAGTTTTTAAAATTAGTCAAGCAATATGAAGCATCTCCTTTTACTTTTAAGTCCCTTAAATACATTGAGCACAGCTTTCTCACCACTTAAGATTACTTTTTGATACTATCCTTACACAAAGCAGAAACTTTCCGATGACATACGGTACAAGTGGAAAGATTACAGATTTTAATCATCTTTAATTTTGTTACGTTATATGTTTTAGGAACGTTTCATCTAAACAAACACCACAAAACTATTCTCGATTGTATTTCTGAATGTTATGTTACACCTACAGTAGTTCACTGCTTTAAATACATCGAATTAAGAATGTTAGGTGTAGCACTTTAGATCTTTTTTTCTGAACCAGGGAAAATCTGATCATGTTTCTCTATAACAATAATAAAAAACTTTATTTTACATATCACCTTTAAAAGTGGCATCTCAAAGCAATACAGTAGATCGAAAAACAGTTAAAAGGGACCAAAGTAAATACCAGACAAATGCAAACGCGTTTTTAATAAAATGCTTTTATTCATTCAGCAGAGAGTGAGAGGGACATCCAGCAGAGAGAGACACACACACCGGTTTCCATTGACAAAAAGTAATTGTTTTTTTTACATGTTTTGTTTGTGGACAGACTGTCCACAAACGTGAGACTGTCTTTCTCAGACTTACATCCCCGAATGTCCCCCGCCCCGGTCAACAATCCTAGGAAGGCTAGGTGCCTTTTGCCGAAGTCGGGAGACATTAGAGGCTTGCCACACCCGGACTGTTAAACCAACGCATTAGCACGTCAAAGCCCATTGAGGACCCGGGCGCAATAATTGTTTTGTCCCTTGATTTACTGATCTGCATTAATTATGGAAATCGAGTTCCTGCTCTGTGCAGACGACCTGGTCCCGCTGTCGCCCACAGAACAGAGGCTGCGCCAGAACCTGGCACTGCTGGAGCAGCACTGTCAGACCTGGGCGCCGACAGTCAATCTGGACAAGACCAGAGTTATGGTTTTCCAGAAAAAAAGCCAGACCTCAGGGAAACAGGTACAAATTCACACTTAACAACACATTAACACCTAACAACGGGAGCAGGGACGAATTAGGCCAGTACCCACTATTGTTAAACATACAGAAAAGGATATTAAAGTATTGAATATTAGTATTGGCTTTAGTATTAGCCATACAGAACATTAAAGTGCCCCTTTTCCATTCAGCGGGTGCCTGAGCCGCTGTGTCCTACCTTCTGACAGTCGCCGTTGTGAATGTCTGTAGAGTGTATCTTATTTTTAGTAAATAAAGTGCATTTTTGCACACTATATGTGCAAACGTTTTATGATATGTCGCTGTTGTGAATGTCTGTGGACATGTGCTGGCTGGACAGGAGGCTCTACTGTACACAGAGAGCTTAGAAGACAAAGATATCAATTTATTTTAGTCAAAAATTTATATATCACCTTTAAAAGTGGAATCTCAAAGCAAAGTAAATACCCAACACTGATTGAACCCATCTGCCATGCTAATAAAACACCTTGAATTGAATTGAATTGAGGGAGAGAGGGGGGGAGGGCGAGCGAGATAACCAGGACGCAAGGCAAATAAGATACACTCCACAGGCATTCACAACAGCGACATATGAAACGTTTGCACATATAGTTAAGTTATTACTTGGTTTTCAAAGTGCAATGAAATACAATATTGTTGTTGCTGCTGTTCTTGTTGTTTTTATCCTGTAAAGCGTTTTGAGAAGCCACCTTTAAAGGCGATATATACTGTAAAAGGGCTGATTCTTATGGAATGTGTTCCGCCGGGGATTCAAATTTTTATTTATTTATTTTTTAATCGCGTATCTAAGGAAATCTCAGTCTAACTTTGTTCATGAACAAACAGTGGCATGTTACATTATTATTAGTTTTTTTATTTCGAGAGACATGATAAGTAGTTCAAGTGTTTTTTTTAACTTCCTGAAAAACAACTAATAATTTAACTATATGTGCAAACGTTTTATGATATGTCGCTGTTGTGAATGTCTGTGGACATGTGCTGGCTGGACAGGAGGCTCTACTGTACACAGAGAGGGGCGGGAGGAGGGGACAAGCCGATACATACTCTTAGAGTTTGATTAATAGGGAATATAATACAAAAATATAGTACTAAAAATAAGATACACTCTACAGACATTCACAGCGGCGACTGTTAGAAGATAGGACACAGCGGCTCAGGCACCCGCTGAATGGAAAAGGGGCACTTTAATGTTCTGTATGGCTAATACTAAAGCCAATACTAATATTCAATACTTTAATATCCTTTTCTGTATGTTTAACAATAGTGGGTACTGGCCTAATTCGTCCCTGCTCCCGTTGTTAGGTGTTAATGTGTTGTTAAGTGTGAATTTGTACCTGTTTCCCTGAGGTCTGGCTTTTTTTCTGGAAAACCATAACTCTGGTCTTGTCCAGATTGACTGTCGGCGCCCAGGTCTGACAGTGCTGCTCCAGCAGTGCCAGGTTCTGGCGCAGCCTCTGTTCTGTGGGCGACAGCGGGACCAGGTCGTCTGCACAGAGCAGGAACTCGATTTCCATAATTAATGCAGATCAGTAAATCAAGGGACAAAACAATTATTGCGCCCGGGTCCTCAATGGGCTTTGACGTGCTAATGCGTTGGTTTAACAGTCTGGGTGTGGCAAGCCTCTAATGTCTCCCGACTTCGGCAAAAGGCACCTAGCCTTCCTAGGATTGTTGACCGGGGCGGGGGACATTCGGGAATGTAAGTCTGAGAAAGACAGTCTCACGTTTGTGGACAGTCTGTCCACAAACAAAAAATGTAAAAAAAACAATTACTTTTTGTCAATGGAAACCGGTGTGTGTGTCTCTCTCTGCTGGATGTCCCTCTCACTCTCTGCTGAATGAATAAAAGCATTTTAATAAAAACGCATTTGCGTTTGTCTGGTATTTACTTTGGTCCCTTTTAACTGTTTTTCGATCTACTGTATTGCTTTGAGATGCCACTTTTAAAGGTGATATGTAAAATAAAGTTTTTTATTATTGTTATAGAGAAACATGATCAGATTTTCCCTGGTTCAGAAAAAAAGATCTAAAGTGCTACACCTAACATTCTTAATTCGATGTATTTAAAGCAGTGAACTACTGTAGGTGTAACATAACATTCAGAAATACAATCGAGAATAGTTTTGTGGTGTTTGTTTAGATGAAACGTTCCTAAAACGTATAACGTAACAAAATTAAAGACGATTAAAATCTGTAATCTTTCCACTTGTACCGTATGTCATCGGAAAGTTTCTGCTTTGTGTAAGGATAGTATCAAAAAGTAATCTTAAGTGGTGAGAAAGCTGTGCTCAATGTATTTAAGGGACTTAAAAGTAAAAGGAGATGCTTCATATTGCTTGACTAATTTTAAAAACTAAGTTATAAATGCAGACGCTCCCTCGGTGCCGCGCCGGGTGTAGATATTAAAATATACATTCGTCCCGGGCACAGGCCGAAGAGCGCCCGGCTGGGGTGCGCGGGGAAGAGCAGGACACTAGTGAAAGGCGGGGTTTAGGAAGGCGTACAGTCTGGGCAGGTATAGATTACACTTTTCTAAAACGTATTTGAAAAATAAAAACGATTACAATCTAATCCTTCCACGTTTGATCCCAAAATCCCAAGAAATATAAATCTAAACGGGTAGAAAGCTATGCTGAAAGTTTATTAAGATACCTAGAAGACAGAGATACTGTATCAATTTATGTTGCATTAGCCTGATTATGATTAAAAAAACACATATAATTAAACACGCGTTTGCGATTTAAATGAAAACACGATTTAAATCAATATAAATGTTTATATTGTATCGCATACTGTCCAGCCTCCATTTCTCTATAAAAATTTACTCTATTACACACACACACACAATAGAAGCAGGAAGCAGAAGCAGGGACCGTTGTCAGAAGGGAAGAAGGTGACTATTCATTGTTATCAAAAATGACTTAGAATCGATCATGTTGTGATATTTTGAAATATAAAAGTCAATTGATTGTCCATAATATCGCTATTCTATTTTTTCGAAGAAATGTTTGTTAAAAGAAAAGTCCAGCACCAGCTGGATTTGAACACACAACCCATGAGTTGGTAATCAGGCACGTAGACCAGTAGGCTACAAGGGAAGTCTCATGAAGAGAGAGGCGAAACAGCCCTACACAGCCCTGTCGCAGTACACGAATATAATCATATCGTTATTAAATTCTTTAGATACGCGATTCCATATTATATTCCCTTTTAATCAAATTCTAAAAGTATGCTTGTTGACTCCGGTATCTCTTTAGTTAAAGACTTCGATGCTTAAAATGTTTAGGGAGAAATGGAATACTGGTGTGTATTTTTTCTTTAAAGTACCAAGACCAGCCATATACTGTATGTTTATGTTCCAAAATTAATATCGTTTATGGCCTTCACACGCGTTACAGTATGCTCCTATTCTTTTTTATGCTCAGCTACTAAGATTTCCCTTCAGTGGTAAAATTCAATATCTACAACGGGCACAGCAAAGACGTTTACTGTAAGTCTTTCTACGACAGACCAACGGACCACGAGTGCCCCTGTCGGTCAACCAATCACGTACTGCGGTGCAGCGCGTCATCTTGCGTCACAATGCGCGACGCCACCTGCGGTACGTGTCTGTAACGCGCACTTTGAATGGCTGCATCTGTACATTATAAAATGTTACTTACCTTTGCTGTGTCCAAAAGATGAAGGAGCAGGTTTAAATGACTTTGGAGGTTGATTGTTGTATAGAAGATACCCAAAGTCCACAGTCTTTTAGGAAGGAATATAAAAAATATCAATACAAAGTCTGTATTTGTATTGCACAAAAGGCTTTTGAATTATAAGAGAAGCCTGTGAAAATAAACAGATCGAAAAGACAATGTATATCCTGACCTCACTTTCTGGGAGATGACACAGATTATAAATAAAGGTTTCTTACCTTTTTATGAATGTAGGACAAAAAAGGCTGCAAAGTCTGCCCCACTGCACTCTTGGAGTCATTCACCAATTTCTTCCCATATACCCAGCCATTGGTATGGTCATCCATGTAGAGGTATCGCAGACCTCTTCCTTCATCGTGGTCTGGCAGCTTATACAGAATAAACCTGTATGATTCCAAAAACACATAAAAGAGTATTACATACTGTATACTGCTCTAGAACTGTGACACTGTACGATGTGTCCTGGGTGTTGGACAGACAGTGTTAACTGTTGTGATCACTAGAAAATAAAAAGGGCACTTAAACAATACTAGTGTCTGTTGCCAGTCTGTGGGTGCACTGGTGCTTCTGGGAGATGAACAGAACCTGTGGCAAGAGAAGAAGGGTCAAGCAGCCTTGATCATTTCTAGGTGATGTAGTGGCCTACAAAGCGAAAATAGCTCTTGTTTTTAGGGGTCGCCCATGTTTGACATGAGCATTGTGGCAAAACTGGAATAATCTTATGCGATTAGAGCTCATTTTCTGCATTTTAAACCAGCAGAGCTCTGTAGAATTGAACTGCAGCAGTTGACAAAGAGTCAACAGTTGACTAAAAGAAGCGAGGCAAGGCAAGCATCTCACAAACATTACTCTCCTCAAGAATACATTCTGGTGAATCGTTTCAAAACGAACTATTGAAAGGAAAAAAAAACTTTAAAATCCAATAGTAATTTCTTTATGACAAAAAAAATCATAGACAATGTACCCTGGATTTACAGATGCAGCCATTCAAAGTGCGCGGCACAGGCACGTACTGGGGGTAATTGGCTACATCATCGCGCATCGTGATGGGAGATGACGCAGAATACCGCGGTACGTGATTGGTTGACCGACAGGGGCACTCGTGGTGCGTTGGTCGGTCGTAGAAAGATTTAAATGTCTTTACTGCGCCCGTTTAAGTATTGAATATTTATATGGAATTTTACCACTGAAGGGAAATCTTAGTAGCTGAGCATAAAAAAGAATAGGAGCATACTGTAACGCGTGTGAAGGCCATAAACGATATTAATTTTGGAACATAAACATACAGTATATGGCTGGTCTCGGTACTTTAAAGAAAAAAAACACACCAGTATTCCATTTCTCCCTAAACATTTTAAGCATCGAAGTCTTTAACCAACGTGATACCGGAGTCAACAAGCATACTTTTAGAATTTGATTAAAAGGGAATATAATATGGAATCGCGTATCTAAAGAAATTAATAACGATATAATTATATTCATGTACCGCAACACAAGAATAGTACATGCTGTACGATGTCTGTTGATAATGTTTCTGTAGGGCTTTTTCAACACTCCTCATGTGACCTTGCCAGTGGCGCTGTGGGTTAGGTTCCTGACTCACACATCACACGTTGGGTGTTCGAATCCAGCCGGACCCATGACTTTTAATTTTTAACAAACATTTCTTTGAAAAAATAAAATAGGGTTAGTGTTAGGGTTACTGTCAAACTAAATCAACAATTGATTTAAGGACGATCTGTCAAAGTGCAATGAAATACAATATTGTTGTTGTTGTTATTGTTGTTTTTATCCTGTAAAGCGTTTTGAGAAGCCACCTTTAAAGGCGCTATATAAAAGCGCTGATTCTTATGGAATGTGTTTTCTTTCTTCTTTTTTTCAGCATGGAATAAACCTATTACTTGATTCTTATGGATGCCCGGTTCCGCCGGGGATTCAAAAAAAAACCCCATGGAATCGCGTACAGTATCTAAGGAAATAGCAGTATAACCTTATTCATGCACAAACAGTGGCATGTTACATTATTAAATTTGGGTGTCTCCTCTTGCCAGAAACCTATAAATTGCATTTTGAGTGCGGTTTTTGACTTTATTAAATTTTTTTTAAATTACAACCCATAAATAAAGCTGATACTGCTTAGACTTTTAATTATTTAAAACTGTATTACAGCAGCACAATGCACAATGGAAAGTAAATCGCTATCTTTGTCTTCTGTGTAATAATGTTCACCTCTCTGTCCAGCAAATTAACAATAGTAATAATAATGAACTTTATTGTATATAGCGCCTTTAAAGGTGGCTCCTCAAAGCGCTTTACAGGATAAAAACAATAACAACAATACTGTTAGGCTGGGCAAACAATTTTTTTTAAAAAAGACATACAAAATGAGATATAATGATGTGTTCCGGCTTAGACATTAACGAAGAGCATAACGAAGGTCATAAAAGTCATAAACGATATTAATTTTGGAACATCAATATATTATGTAAACTGTATGTTGCTGTTATTGGTATTTTAAAGAAAAAAAACTGTAAAATCCTGGGTTCGGTACAATGTTTCAGGCATTCATGTGAAGGACAACAGAGCTTTCACTGGCCGATTATCAAACTTTATTGATAAATCAAAAACAAAAACTATCCGACCAAACCAGAAAAAGAAAAAAAGAATAACGGACACAGCGCGAGCCTGCATTCTCTCCTCAGCCGTCCACACCACACTTTTCCCCGGGTCAGAGATTAAATAAGACTTCACTCGCACCAAACAAATTACCACACACTGAACACTGAACATGTTAACCCAAATATGTCTCACAATACTTTTATGGTACATTACTTTGCTAAAATGTATTTAAAAATAAAAACGATTACAAACGCCAGCAGAGAGAGAGACACACACACAGTTCTTCATTGTCAAAAAGTAATTATTTTTTACTTTGTCAGCACCCAGACAAACGCAAACGCGTTATTAATGAAATGCTTTTATACATTCTTAATCGAACTCACAAGCTGTCATCTGCTGTTGAAGCTCTGTGACACTAGACTCACACATGGCTAGACTTGACTATTTAACCATGAGATTATGTTTGTTTATTAATCTTCCTTGTTATGCACTGAGAATGATAAGCACCCCAAACACGAGGGCGGCGTAGCGGTCGGCTCTGGCTTTCCCATCTATACCGATGCACTGCAAGTACAACCCCCCCTCCTTCTCTTGAGTGATGGGCAACAGTTGGATATCTGGGAGAATTGTTCGTTCCACTGGCGTCTGTGAATTCCGCTGTGTAAACGGTGCTCCCTGAGGGGAGACAGACGGCGGGGACAGCGTCAGCCAGGTCCTGGGCGGTGGTGAGCAGAGAAGCCAGATGGAGTGTCCTGAGGCGGTGTGTGCTCTGGGGGGGGCAGAGCTTCCGCCAGGCATTGCAACCTGCGCAGTGGGGGGAGCCACTCACCGGGAGACAGCTGCTCAAGCGTTTGACTGCTGGTACACACTGTCTCCGGCTTCTGCATCTTCACGAGTGTCTCTAACCTCCCAATCCTCCCCTGTAATGCGTCGTACTGCTCCCGCTGCTGCCGAAAAGTCTCCATACAGGTGCTGCCTCTACAGGCTGGCACCCTTGAAAGCTGCACGTATGCGACTTCAATTAACAC
The DNA here is from genome assembly GCF_055471065.1 of Atractosteus spatula. Taxonomy (NCBI): domain Eukaryota; kingdom Metazoa; phylum Chordata; class Actinopteri; order Semionotiformes; family Lepisosteidae; genus Atractosteus; species Atractosteus spatula. The sequence goes on along the minus strand of NW_028296630.1, from coordinate 289,013 downwards.
CAGTATTAAATGTATTACACTGTATTAATCAAGCCTTGTTTCCTTGATAATAGTTTATCTGTTCTTGCATATTGACATAGAACTTGAACCTTACTGCATGTACAGTGGTGTGAAAAAGTGTTTGCCCCCTTCCTGATTTCTTATTTTTTTGCATGATTGTCACACTGAAATGTTTCAGATCATCAAACAAATTGAAATATTAGACAAAGATAACACAAGTAAACACAAAATGCAGTTTTTAAATGAAGGTTTTTATTATTAAGGAAAAAAAAATCCAAACCTACATGGCCCTGTGTGAAAAAGTGATTGCCCCCTAAACCTAATAACTGGTTGGGCCACCCTTAGCAGCAACAACTGCAATCAAGCGTTTGCGATAACTGGCAATGAGTCTTTTACAGCGCTGTGGAGGAATTTTGGCCCACTCATCTTTGCAGAATTGTTGTAATTCAGCCACATTGGAGGGTTGTCGAGCCTTAACCGCTTTTTTAAGGTCATGCCACAACATCTCAATCGGATTCAGGTCAGGACTTTGACTAGGCCACTCCAAAGTCTTCATTTTGTTTTTCTTAAGCCATTCAGAGGTGGACTTGCTGGTGTGTTTTGGATCATTGTCCTGCTGCAGAACCCAAGTGCGCTTGGTTCGAACAGATGTCACGAACAGATGGCCGGACATTCTCCTTCAGGATTTTTTGGTAGACAGCAGAATTCATGGTTTCATTTACCACAGCAAGTCTTCCAGGTCCTGAAGCAGCAAAACAGCCCCAGACCATCACACTACCACCACCATATTTTACTGTTGGTATGATGTTCCTTTTCTGAAATGCTGTGTTACTTTTACGCCAGATGTATTGGGACACACACCTTCCAAAAAGTTCAACTTTTGTCTCGTCAGTCCACAGAGTATTTTCCCAAAAGTCTTGGGGATCATCAAGATGTTTTCTGGCAAAACTGAGACGAGCCTTTATGCTCTTTTTTCTCAGCAGTGGTTTTCATCTTGGAACTCTGCCATGCAGGCCGTTTTTGCCCAGTCTCTTTCTTATGGTGGAGTCATGAACACTGACCTTAACTGAGGCAAGTGAAGCCTGCAGTTCTTTGGATGTTGTTGTGGGGTTTTTTGTGACCTCTTGGATGAGTCATTGCTGCGCTCTTGGGGTAATTTTGGTCGGCTGGCCACTCCTGGGAAGGTTAACCACTGTTCCATGTTTTCGCCATTTCTGGATAATGGCTCTCACTGTGGTTCGCTGGAGTCCCAAAGCTTTAGAAATGGCTTTATAACCTTTTCCAGACTGATAAATCTCAATTACTCTGTTTCTCATTTGTTCCTGAATTTATTTGGATCGCAGCATGATGTCTAGCTTTTGAGGATCTTTTGGTCTACTTCACCTTGTCAGGCAGGTCCTATTTAAGTAATTTCTTGATTGAGAACAGGTGTGGCAGTAATCAGGCCTGGGTGTGGCTAGAGAAATTGAACTCAGCTTTCCAAAGATGTGATAAACCACAGTTGATTTATGTTTTAACAGGGGGGGCCATCACATTTTCACACAGGGCCATGTAGGTTTGGATTTTTTTTTCCCTTAATAATAAAAACCTTCATTTAAAAACTGCATTTTGTGTTTACTTGTGTTATCTTTGTCTAATATTTCAATTTGTTTGATGATCTGAAACATTTCAGTGTGACAAACATGCAAAAAAAAAAGAAATCAGGAAGGGGGCAAACACTTTTTCACACCACTGTACATGTACTGGTACAATGGAATCCTTACTTACAGAAAGTTATGATAGTTATGATCGGGTGTGAATGAGGAATGTTGAATGGTATTGAATAGTTTGACTTTTGTGAAGGCAAATCCATGAGAATATTTTGTGCTCTAATCCTGCATTTAACATGATAAATCAAGTTAAAATAAGTTCCCAGATGCTTCCCTAGTTAATCTACTGTTCTTATCATAGTTTACTACAGTAAGCAACACTAGATCATAACCTTGTCGTGTGGTTTGGTAAGCCTTCAAACTAATTTTCTTGAAACACATAATTACAATACACTGTATAATAGCAGAATAACAATAACATCTTTTAACTGGATTTGATTGCTTTCAGAGTTCTTTTATAAGGAGTGTGCCTTTGTTTCTAAGGTTAACACTGTCCTTTCATTACAGAAGTATCATGAGGTCCAAGCAAATAAACACACATGCACATATGATCACCAGCGACCTGAAGGCTCTTCTGAATGACAAGAAGAGAGCCTTTAGGAGGGGAGATAAGGAAGAGGTCAAGCGTGTACAGAGGGAGCTAAAGCAGAAGTTAAGAGAGAGCAAGGATGCATACAGGAAGAAGATAGAGGACAAGCTGCAAAGGAATAGGGTGAGAGATGTATGGAGCAGCATGAGAGAGATCACTGGCTTCAAACAGGCTGGGGGTGCAACAGAAGGGAACCTGGAGATGGCCAACGAGTTGAACCAGTTCTTTAACAGGTTTAATTCTGAGTCCTCTGTGGCGCAACACCCATCCCCCCACAGCCACACGCTCCCTAACCCTTCACAGCTGCGACTGCCCAGTACCTCCTCCATCCCCCCACAAACATGGCCGCCTACAGCCACAACCCCCGACGGCTACTCACCCACCCATCCCCCACAGCTGCCACTCTCCAACACCTCCACCATTAACACCTGCAGCACTGAAAGCACTATGAGCACCATCCCCCAGGCCAGGCTGACCATCACAGCTGACCAGGTGAAGAAGGAGCTGAAGAGGCTGCACGAGGGTAAGGCCACAGGACCAGATAACATCTGCCCCAGAGTTCTGAGGGCCTGTGCTGATCAGCTGAGCGGAGTGCTCCAGCGACTGTTCAACCTGAGCCTGCGCTTGGAAAGAGTCCCGGTGATCTGGAAGACATCATGCCTGGTCCCGGTACCAAAGAAAGGGCGCCCCTCTGTCCTCAACGACTACAGACCAGTTGCACTGACTTCTCACATCATGAAGACACTGGAGAGGCTGGTCTTATCCCACCTGAGACCCCTGGTCAGCTCATCACTGGACACCCTACAGTTTGCCTACCAGCCCAGTGTTGGTGTGGAGGATGCAATCATCTACATGCTGCAAAGGGCCTACTCAAAGGACAAAGGAACTGGTAGTAGATTTCAGGAGGAAAAAGGTCAAACCTACTCCTGTCTACATCCATGGGAGTGGCGTGGAGATGGTGGACTCGTACAAGTACCTGGGAGTGCACATCGACGATAGACTGGAATGGTCTAAGAACATCGAGGCCATCTATAAGAAGGGACAGAGCCGACTCTACTTCTTGAGGAGGCTCAGGTCCTTCAATGTGTGTAGTAAGATGCTACACATGTTCTATCAGTCGGTGGTAGCGAGTGCCATTTTCTACGCAGTGGTGTGCTGGGGCTCTGGGATTAGAGCAGTAGATTCCAAAAGGCTGAACAAGCTCATCAGGAGAGCAAGCTCTGCCATTGGGTTTGACCTGGACTCCTTGGAGGTAGTGGCTGAGAGGAGAATGATGTCCAAACTAGTGGCCATCATGGACAACTTCTCCCATCCCCTCTATGACAGGCTTGCAGGAATGAAGAGCACGTTCAGCAATAGACTGATTCATCCACGGTGCGACAGGGAGCGCTACAGGAGGTCATTCTTGCCGTCTGCCATAAGACTGTACAACGCATCCACCTTGCGTCTTGGCAGAGGCAAGATCGACAGTGACCTGTTTCTGGACTAAACACATCTACACATCTACTGCTACATCTGTTCTCTTTCTTTTTCCCGTTTACAACCACTTTTTGTGCAATATATGCCAGGGACCTGTGCAATACATTTATATTTATATCTATAGTTACATCTATATTTATATTCATATGTGTGATATGAGTGTGATACGATTTTCTGTGTACTGTTCTGTTCTAGTTTGTTCTTGTGCGTCCGGACTGTGAGTAACTCTTGTATTGTATTGTATGTATTGTACTATTATTATATAATTCGTTACACTGTGGCTGTGTTGTGTGTGTTAAGCTGCTGTTGCACTGCAATTTCCCTCACGGGATCAATAAAGTATCTATCTATCTATATAAGTGACAAGTAATAGGTTTATTCCATGACGAAAAGAGAAGAGAGAAAACACAACGTTTCAGCTGTGAAGCCTTCTTCAGGTGTGCAGGTGTGCCTTCTTCTTTAGCACACCTGAAGAAGGCTTCACAGCCGAAACGTGTTTCTCTCTTCTCTTTTCAGCATGGAATAAACCTATTACTTGCTCCTTTGAAGACTACACATGCTGACGCAGCTATCCACCTGAACTACTTGCACATATACAGTAAGTGTTTGCAAGTCTGTATCTATATATTCCTGGTAATATGCTTCTGTTTATGTAGTAAGAAAGCAATCAGAAGAACTTTTTATAAAGTATTCTTGGTAAAACTCATCAAATCATCTCACTTTTAAATAACTTAAAAAAGTTGCCTGATCACTTTCTTCTTGCTACTCTTTTGATAAAGAGGTATTGTTGTTTTTTTTAGGATAATAAAATCATTGTGAGAAAGATGTTTTAAAGAATTCTACAGGATATTTTAGCAAGTTAGCGAGATAACACTAGTAAGGACCCTGATAATTAGATACTAGTTATTTTTGTTTGGAAGTGTATCTTAGCATTTCAGAGAACAGCACAGCATGGCATAGAAAGTGATGCATTTGTATCACTATATTACGAATATTCTTTCAAATCATAATCAATTTTTCTATATTAAACTATAATAAAAATTCTATAATAAAATCAGTATAAAATTAACACGGATTTATTGTTTATTAGATTTAATGTCTGCTAAAGACTTATAATTATTAATTATAAAAGACCGTGTTATGGCAACTAGAATTTCGAAAGTAGTGGAGTATAAGTGGCTCAGCACTGGGAATACACGTTCTTTGATGGGCTGGAAAAGTCCTGTACATCACTGTGTAGGGTCAATAGGTGTATGACTGTGTAAGAGAGGTTGGACAAACCTGGGGTCAAAGGTCATGGGCGTGAGCAGAAATGTAAAGATAAAATGGCCAATTCTAATTTGGGTGGGTATAAAATTATTATTATTATTATTACTATTACTACTACTACTACTACTACTACTTACCAGGCAGCACAGTAGTACAGTGGTTAGCATTGCTACCTTACAGCACTGGGGCCCTGGGCTTGATTTTGGACTCAGGATGCCATCTGTGAAGTCTTTTCTCCCAGGGTTTCCTCTGGGTGCTCCGGTTTCCTCCCCCAGTCCAAAAATATACTGGTTGGCTCATTGGCTTCTGAGAAAAGATTAACTCTAGTGTGCGCTTCAGTGTCTGTATCTGCCCTGCGATTAAGTGGCTTCTTGTCCAGGGTGTCACCTTCCTTGTGCCCATTGCTTCCAGGGATACAAACATCAGTATCATCTTTATCATTGCCACTACTAAATTAAACACAATGTACCTCACAACTGGCAGCCCACTAAAGCTCAGCAGCTGTGAGCCTGGTCAGTATCTGGATGGGAGACCTCCTGGGAAAGCTAAGGTTGCTGCTGGAAGAGGTGTAAGTGGGGCCAGCAGGGGGTGCTCACCCTGCAGTCTATGTGAGTCCTAATGCCCCAGTATAGTGATGGGGACACTATACTTTAAAAAGGCACTGTCCTTCGGATGAGACATAAAACCGAGGTCCTGACTCTCTGTGGTCATTGAAAATCCCAGGGCGTTTCTCGAAAAGAGTATAGGTGTTACCCCAGCATCCTGGGCAAATTTCCCATTGGCCCTTACCAGTCATGGCCTCCTAAGAATCCCCATCTTTGAATTGGCTTCATTATTCCACTCTCCTCCCCACTAAATAGCTGGTGTGGGGTGAGTGTTCTGTGTACACTTTGGCTTCACATTGGTGGTGGTGGTGGACGAGAGTCCCCAATACCTGGAAAGAGCTTTGAGTGGAGTGTCCAGAAAAGCACTATAAAAGTGTAAGGAATTATTATTATTGACCTTTTCAAAGTACTGTGTTAACAGTAATAACTTGCAATCCATCATCTACTGACTCTTCATAAATCGATAACTGCTGTTCATTGTAAGTATGAATGAATAGAATGTGATCTGTTATCTCGGTGTGTTGTAATATCTCTTTGTGTGTCCACACAGGAGTCCTACACTTTGACCAGACTCAGGGTTTCTGGCTCAGTCACAGTGTCCCCCACTTCCCTCCATTCCCAGAAAGGGGGTACAGCTGGCCGTCCTCGGGGAAACTGAACGGCCGGACCACGCTCTGTATCACTTACAAATCTACACAATTCCCTCAGATAGGTGCGCAACATAGGGAAGCTAGCATTATGCTAATAGCAAAATACCATTTTATTTTTATTTGTATTGCTCAGTTCAAATTGAAAGAGACGACAATGCGAGGCCATTTACCAGATTCAATATTTGTTGGGCCGGATTTTTGTTTTTGTTTTTTAACCGTGAGCCGAGCCATAGAATGGAATGTGTGGGGTAAATTGAATGTGTAGTCCTTGCTTCATAGGACTGCAGACTTGTGCTGTAGCCCAGCACTACAATGGAATTATTGAGTGTGGCGGGTCTTCAGATATAGCAGGCAGTGTTAAGAAGCTGGGGAAATCCAAATTAACTGCTTCTGCATCAGAAAACTTAATGTCTCTCTTCTCAATGGAGAACACAATTTCCCCTTCTAGCTTCTTTGTCTCCTTATTCCACAGAAGATGGTTTGTAGTGTTACCTTCCTCAGTTTTGTATTTATTGATTTTAATCATACAAAAATGAACAGTTTATTTTTCCTCACAGTTCAGTGACATGAAGGTATGAAAAAATAAAACCGAAGCCCTCCAGCACCTCTGTGGGCTGTGGGTGTTCCGGCCCGGGTATAATGGTTACTGTTGTAACAACATAAGGTGTTTGCATTGCAAGTGAGAGGATGCGATTTAGCCAACAATAAAGTTGTTTTCCTTTCTTTTTCCTCAGCCGAGCAGCTGTTGTATTATAACCCCCGCGTGTACAACTGCTCCTTGCCTGAAGTCTTTCGCCACGAACTGCCCAGAATGAGCTGCATTTGCGAGGGCTCTGTAAAGCCCTGGGTGCAGGGAAGGAGGATGGGGAAACTGCTGTCAGCTCGGGGAGAAACCTTCCTCAGCCTTGCCAAGTCTCGCTTCTTTGTGGATGGTGAGAGTGGTTTTCTTTTAAAACCACGCAGACTGTACAAAAAGATCTGTGATGAAACACCAACTACAATCTGACATATCAGCTGTCCTTATCAAAGGTTCTGTACCAGGATATGCATTTGGAATCTTTTTCCTGGAATTGAGCATTTGTTTGGTCACGTAGGTTTCCCATTGATTCTGGAGCTGGTTAAAGTTCAGAAACCTTCCTGGACAGCACTGATTTTCATTCTGCACTGAGGAGAAGAGTCGGATAAAAACAGTCGACTCCGACTCTCGAAACGTCCAGAAATACATTCACATTTAAAGATGTTGAAATACTCCATGGTAGTTATGCTTACGTTCCAGTGATTTGCAATTCACCAGTGTGGACAAGTGGCCCCTTTGAACTTACTCAGATTTAATGTGTTGTCTTAGCGATGTATTACAGTCTTCCGTCCTTGCAGTCGTCTGTTGCCAGGCCACTGCCAAATGCATATTCATTTTTAGCACGTATTCTCTTCTTTATGGAAGTGTGGAGGCAACCCAAGTAAATGCACTTTTAAGTCCTAAAAACAAGCTAGCTAAATTCCCTTTGAATTCCTGTGCTCTCACATTAAAAGTGTGGCTTGGCTGTCTTGAGAAGCATGACAGAGACTTCCATCACCTTTCACAGGCCAGAAAATTGCCCAGATTTTGCTCCTATTAAAAACATAGCTCAGTCCTGCACACCTTACTCTCATCACAACCTCTGCTGCAATTGTTATTGTAAAGATTGCAAATCCTGTAAAGCAATGCGACTGCAAGATGCTACAGATATTTCAGAACCAGTGAGATACTGTACATGCAACTTCCTGGTCATAGTTTTTACTCTTTACAGCATGATGACGGGCTTTGCTTATATTTTGGCCAGTGGTTGCATGTACAGGTTTGCAAAAGGCCGCACATTGTTAAGAGCCAAACATGAAAATGACAAAAGAAGAACGAGACAAATTACATTTCTTCATCCCAGACAAACATTAAAAATAAAATGCAGACAGCGAAAAGGGAAAACAATTTGGTCTTGACTTTATTCAAAGCTATCCATTACATGGTACAATGAGTTTATATAATGGTATATTAGCCACCAATATAATACATAAACTGAAACAAACTTTTCAGATTTGGCAAAAAACAATCTTAGTTTGATCATTTTTAACTAAGCTTAGTTAAATATCAATTTCAGATTAGATGCAATAATAAGATCAGAATGGAAAAATATTTAAACCATACAGTATATGTGTCTGTTTTCATAATCTTGCAATAACATAAAACATCATATTCGATAGTATATCACCAGCAATAAACTGCAAAGTGTGTAATATTGCTAGAAGCAGAATACATCCCAAGAAAACAAGACCTAGGTCCAAAATAATCATTTAACAGAGTTCGCATAGTTTTGAGATGAAAAATCCACTCCACCTACAGTGAATCATCCATCAGTCTTCTAACCACTTTATCCACTATAAAGTCACTGGGGAGCCAGAGCCTATCCCAGCAAGCAAAGGGGAAAAGGCAGGATATACACTGGACAGGATGCCAGGACATCACAGTGCACACAGAGACAAAAACACACAGCACTTACCCAAGAGTCCATTTTCCCAAAAGCCAATTAACCCAACTAGTCTGTTGTTTTTGGACTGTGGGACCAAAAACTGGAGCACCCAGAGGAAACCCCTGCAAACACGGGGAGAACATACAAACTGCACATTGTAGTTCACATCTGTAGGGCAGAAACACATGTTGCGCTTCTAAAACTGTCTTGCTACAAGGCCTTTCCAATCACTACCAGTAGCTCTTTTATGTTGTTCTGTTGTGATTGTTATCAAAACATAAAAAGTTCTGAAAGAACTCAATTGGAAAACAAAGCACTGAAAACCGTTTAGTAAGGGGAAATGTTTCATTATACAATGTGAAAATGGCAGTAAAATTAAATTCCAGACCGGTAAGAGCTTTTTTTTTACTTTTCACAGAGTGTTTCCTTTCTCTTTAAACCAAGAAAGAGCCCTGTCTGGAGAGCCATTGTAGATGCTGTTAAATGCCTTATATTTCTACTTTGTTGACATACTTGAGGGTTGTCTTTTACAGACATCTACACTGGCTGGGCTGCTCAAGTTTTAAAGACTACTCTGTTGACGGAAACCTGGCAACGAAAAGAGCATGAACTGCCTTCAAACTGCTCCCTTCCTGAACACGTTTTAAATATCAAAAGAATTAAACTGCCGGGACCTGTGGAGTTCTGCTCTCACTTTGATCATGCCAAGTGGTGTGTATCCCAGGAGGATGGAGACCAGTGGATCTGCATTGGAGATCTAAACAGAGAGGACTGCCAGCAGTGGAAAAGTGAAGGACTTATTTGCTCACAAAACCCTGTTATCTACCACGCTTTCAGGGGGGCTGTGTCCTGGTTTGTTAGGTGCAGAGACATGTTTAAGCTGTAAGAGGGGGAATGTTTGACCCTGTTGTTGCAATTCAGTTACGCTGACTCTTTCTGTATCTATCTGTTGCAGATGCAGAGCAGTGTTAATTGCGCTCAGGTTTAGCAAATGCCGCTTGATATTTTGAAGCTAATGTTTGCTGAAAAGCAAGAAAAAAAGTTGCTCAAATGCAAATGTGCTTCTTTCCAGAACAACTAAAATGTATAGGTTTAAACATGGGTTGATGGCTAACACAAAAGAAGAAACACCCAACGACTGCAATTATCAATCCATTCATCTATTATCAGAAAGCAGCTTTTTTTCCTGTGAAGTGTAGTGGCAAAGCTCTTCATTTAAAATAAGAGGACACTGGTTGTAAATGTCAATCAGAATTAAGTTGCGCAAATGTTTTTTCTTTATAGGTTTGGTTGGGTTCCCACCAGCAGTTCTGTGAAATCTTTCCTCATTTTGTGCTTTTGTCTTCTGTTGTGCGAATCCCATCTACAGCCAATAAATGATGGTGCTCGCAGCTCTGAATATATTAAGATTAGTGGAATTCCTGGTCTACCAGCACTCTTTTGTTGTGTGCATCTAATCTATAATCAATAAGTTAAGATAACAGCATATTATTTGCTGAGGTACGCAGATATTCCTGACTTCCATTGTTGGTGGAGCTGGGTCATATTTGCCTAGGGAAAAAATGTGCACAACATGATTTCTTCTAAAAAAACGTTTCTACTAGCATCTTGTGCTGTGTTCCTCAAATGTCTTATTTTTCCTGTTGGCACTGTTTTACTTCCCGTTTTCTTCTACCACCTTACAGTGCGCTCACAAATTATTGTCACCCTTAATGAAGAACAAAAAACCCCATATAAAATAAACAGCACAGATACTGGGTAAACTAGTGAAAAACACTGATTTTATTTTCTCTCAAACATTTCTTAGTAGATTTTTAAATGGTGTGTTTAGGATCATTGTCATGCTGGGAGGTCCACCAGAGACCAAATTATGCTGTAGCTTTTTGGCATAGGCAGCCAGATTTTTGCCCAGAATATCCTGATATTTAGTAGAGATCATGATACCTTTGTCCTTAACAAGGGCCCCAGTGGCATCACAACCACCCCACAACATCAATGTTCCACCCCCATATTTCACAGTGAATATACTTTTTTTCGTGTGAGTATGCATCCCTCTCCAACGCCAAACATACTGGTGGTGTGAGTGGCCACACACTTCAATTTTGGTCTCACCTGACCATAGCACCGGGTTCTAGTCAAAGTCCCAATGGCATTTAGCAAACTCGAGACACTTCAGTTTGTTTCTTGTTATCAATTCCTTCTGGCAACCCTTCCAAACAGCTTTTTGGCATGGATGTACCATCTAATTATTGATTTGGAGACTCAAGGACTCCAAGATGCAACCAGACTCTGCAGTTCTCCAGCTGTGACCCTTGGATTCTTTACCATTTGTGAAGATCAATACTAATTTGTCTCTTAATTTGTCACTTCTTTGCCTTTCCCCATGGTGGTGGATGGCCAAAGTTTTTATTATGAGTGTTTACCTCTTTTTATACCCTGGTGAAACAGCAAGTCCAGAAAATGTTCCTTTTGACTGAGTTATATTTAAAAAACCATAAATTCATTTCAGATTTTATTTTGTTCAGTTTTCTTAAAGAAAAGTGGGGGATCTAATAATTTTGACATTAACGTTTCTGGAAAAAACATGTATTACTCATTTTCAACATTTGTTTTGAAATAATTCCCATTGTCTGGGCATAAGATAGACTCATTATCTGTGCTGTGTATTTTATACAGTTTGTTTTGTTCAACTTTATCAAGGGTGCCAATAATTCTTGAGCCCACTATACCTGCTTAGATAAATAGAATCACTATTACACACAAAGAAAAACACTAACTTCTGTTCTTGGAAGTATAGTGTTCAGTCCAATTTTAATGCATCACTGATATTTGAAGAAAGTGAAAACCGCTTTGCACTGTTTGGAGATGATTGCTAAGATCATCCAGGTGGATGCTGCACATTGGTGGTGGCGGAGGGGAGTCCCCATTACCTGTAAAGTGCAATATAAGTGTAAGCAATTAATTACTGAGCTTAATTTTGTGGGTCTGTATAAACAAAATTGCAAGTAGGATCAGATTTCAAATATTGGTCTGACAAAGTGTAAACCCAGAAAAAACTCCCCTTATGCAAAACTGGGTGAAGGGACTTATACCTTGATCACAACTGCTTCCTCAATGTGCGGTTTTAAACTTCCAATTTTGATAAAGTTCTAGCCCAGGAATGTTAAAAGGTTACAAGCGAGAGAAAGATATTCTGCCCATCTTTTCTGTTTGGTTGATAGTAACTATTGATAAAAGATTCTTTGTAGCAACGAGTCCACATTCTCAGTTCTTTTCAGGATTTTGAATACTCAAGTCTCCACATCTTCAATCCTCCAGCCAAAAGTGATAAAGTTGTTTTAACCTCTCAGTTTACAACACAATACTGTACCTTTCAATGTGGGAGTTATTCTGGTTTCTCTTCCTTAGACTGTTTCCAATGTCAATTATTGTAATGCTCTTTTAATATAAGGACTCCTACATTTTATCTTTAGCTTTCCAATATGCCCATTTCTAATATACAATGAAGTCATTGTTCTCTGTATTAAAAAACAATATGAATACAAGCTAATAAAGGAAGACTGAAATAGCGGTTTGAGACAAGCCAGCCTCTTCAGACCTCATTAGGCCCCAGCATATGGACAAGCCACAACAGAAAGGAAATACTGCAGAAAAAAGTTAAGTCACAAGCTGCCCCACCACCACCAACAACAACAAAATCCTCCCATAGAACTATTTATAAACTGTACCAAACCTAGGCTAATTGACACCATGTGAGAATGTGCCTCTCACCCTTAACTAATTTGCTAATTCACCCCCACGTGGGTCTATGTACACATGATTGAGGCCTGAACCCCCTCAGCTGAAACTAGTGCATCAACACTGCTGACCCACCACACTGTTGTATTTGAGAGCTTCCTTAAATAGAGGTGAAATGTGCTCTCACTGTCCTATTCAAATTCTTTGGTTCCTGAAATGAATAGTAGCACAGATGTAAAGAAAGAACAACTGGATACAGCAATCGCTCAGCAGGTCTTTTTAAGCCTATGTGAGTTGCACTGATCGGGCAAAATCACTGTCCATGCTCATATGTCCTCGTATGTCGGGAGTTAGGACACAGAATTTTTATTTTTATTGAATTAAAACCCTGTTGTGGTGAAAGAACATCAAGACTGTTATAAAATGAACACTCATTGATATGTTATTGCGTTTCACAAATGTAACAATAGCACTTTGTGATGATATTATTTTAAACTGCTTTAATGATGTCAAAATAATCAAAGTACCTAACTGAGAAATTCTGCTCTAGGTCATAGTCTGATTTACAGTGTCCTTTCACGTATCTAATACTGGATATACCGGTAGTTCTGGACTTAAAAATTAGAAAATGACTATGGGATGGCTTTATTGGAAATCTCTCAAGAATTCACATACACTTTTACCTTTGTTTGTTGGGAATGAAAGCATAATAGAAAATGCTGAATGTCCATTTAATGACTGATCGCATAGCACTACATCCATATTGCACTACAATAAATTACACATTAATCCAAGAAAGAACTGCACTGTAACTTATAGACCATAAATAGACTTAAATAGACCATAAATGCTGTGAATGAAGTGAAGTGTGAACTGAAATGTCTTTCTTCACCAAATATTACTTTGTCTTGTGTGCCAGCCTTAAGCATGAGATACAATACAAGCTGGAAAGGTTTGACTCAACATGAATACATTTGTTACTACATGCAAATTTGTCTTGAAAGTTAAGCTTCTAGGTTTGAAAAAATGATGGGCACTTTATAATGAAGGAAAACAGTTTGGTACTGATTTATTATTGCATTTTTCTGTAAAATTCGATGGTTTGATTGTAGGCAATTGAGAAGGACAAACCAGATTTCTTGAGCCCTTGTTTCCATTAGGATGCCGTTTGGATGCTGCTGATCTGGCCGCTGATGATATTTGTACACAGTGGGCTCACTGCTGGTGCAGCCGTGTCCTGCAGGAACGAGCAGGGGGAGTCTGTGGACTGGTGAGTGGTTTTTCTGCCTTTACTAATTCCCCAGTATACATGCAACAGCAAAGAGGTGTAAATTGTAATAAACAGTAGATGGACACATTCTTTCATTGCGTGTATTAAACATTACAATTTAGAATAAATAAAAGCTGAAAAAAGAGAATCAGCTTAAAGCATGTGTGTCCAGCTATAGTTCTGGATGCCCTGATCCAGCAGATCTCGGGTTGCTTTGGCCGTGTCCCAATATGCAAGGGCTTAGGGTGTTTCATTTCTAAATTTGTCACAAGGGTGCTCACCAGCACCGCCAATGCAGACTTCTCTGAAGTCCGCATTGGAGTGGACTCCGCTGAAGGGAATTACCCCCAATTGCTCGCGGAATGGTGACGTTCCACATTCTAACATATCAAGGCGGAGAGAAGTTGCCATGGAGAATACAATATTCACGTATTAGCAAAATGGAACTTTTTTTAAGTTTTAGAACTCATAATATTGTAACGCATACGGCCACCATTGGTTGTGAGAGCCGGCTTACCAGCGCGGTGACGTCACCGCCCTTCCCTGTGAATAGCAGGGACCGCAGCCGCCGGGCTGATGGGAGATTTCCCTTTAGTTCAGCTGGCTGGGTCCCTGTTGAGTGACGCCGGAGGCCCGGGTTCGAGTCCCCGATGGTGGGGGTTCGACCTGAGGCGGCAGAGGAGAGGGCGCATACCCACGTGAACTCCGGAGCGCTACAATTTTTTTGAAAAAACAAACTTCATTAGGCTACTTTAGATTCAAACTGTATGTATTCTACGTACAAAGTTTTGACATAAAGCTTTTATTTCGTCACCCCCATTTCGACTGATGTATATTTATTCATTTACCTGCTTTGTATTTTGTACACAGAGTATTTATTTTGTATTTAATAGTACAAGCTTTGAGGTATAGCCAAGTTTACCTTATTTAGTTGAATGAAAGCGTTATGTTCCTCGTACTGTCATTTTTGTACTGGGACAGACGATATGAAATGTATTTAATGGTACACAGCTTGGAATAAGCAGCGATATTGCCAGTGATTCCTTAGTTTACTTCGCCTGTTATGAATCGAGGTTAAGTTTTCAACATGAATGAACACAGTGTCACTACATTTGTACAGGAATTGACGAGATAAAATTCAATTTAATCAAACTGCAAGCGGACAACGAAAAAATTAACAGCCGACTTGGATTTCGACCCTCCTGAGCCGTGTGACAAAACAGTGACATCACGCGAGGGTGCTTTTTACCTTTTTGTACTAGTGCGCCCTTTAATACTGGCGCACTTGAAGTCCACACTTGCGCTACATCACAGAAGTGCGGACTTGTAGAAATGGCTTAGGGCGCAGGTCGAGAACTGGGACATGGCTTTTATCTCTGAAGCACCCAGAGATTTGGGGAAGGACATTAAACCGTTGTGGCTAAGCAAATAATTAGATTATTGGGAGGTAAGAGCCGAGTTGGAATTGAAGATTCATTTAACTGGTGAATAATTAAATACTGGAGTCACACCTGAAGAAGGCTCCACGTTG
Organism: Atractosteus spatula; assembly: GCF_055471065.1. Classification (NCBI taxonomy): domain Eukaryota; kingdom Metazoa; phylum Chordata; class Actinopteri; order Semionotiformes; family Lepisosteidae; genus Atractosteus; species Atractosteus spatula. Next base: position 273,732 of record NW_028296630.1, on the reverse strand, counting down.
TGTTCTCTTTCTTCTTTTTTTCAGCATGGAATAAACCTATTACTTGTTCCTTTGCAGCCTACGCATGCTGACGCAGCTACCCACCTGAACTATCAATGTAACATTACTTTTTCACAACAATTTTATTATCAGAGAACAGATTATTTGATCAGAAATAGTTCCAGTTTGCTGTTTGATTGTTGTACTGTCTTTTGATTGTTTGAATCTTAATTTATGCATTTGTACACTTACGTTTTAAGTTGCTTTAAAAATAATGAGGTAGTGAACACCCCACCTACCTTGACAGGTAACAAACTCTTTGTTTTGTTTTTCTCACATAAAAATGTAGGAGAAAAATGTTTGACACTTCCAATTTTTGTTTAACCTGTTATTAACATTGACACATTTAGCCAATTTCCTCCTCCTTAAACATTTGTTATATCTCTGCAGCAGAACATAGCAGGAGCCTGGTTCAGGTCTTAAATTGAAGGTAACCCCCTTGGCTTTGAGTGTGAACAGTCAAATTTCTTATATTTCTTAATGTGTCCACTCAGCAGACAAACATATGAAAAAAACCCCCAAAAAACAGCAGGCGAAAATGTTTTTTTGGTCTTCAGAGGTCAGATTTTTCAACTATATGCATGTCAAGGGCCTGGGAATGATTTGAAAACCTTGTTCTAGGTGACTACTAGCTTGGATACAAATCTGGGAAAAATTGATCAATTAGAAAAAATTCTACATCATGTTTTGTGAAGACTGAACCTGGAATGAAATTTCACGCCTATAATAAAAAATCATAAAAATATTGAAAATAAGAATAATAACCATTGCAATTGCTATAAAAACCATTAGACACTGCTAGAGAGCCTTTATCTGCTGTTATGCAATGGAAAAAAAACTCAGAGTTGCCTTCTGGTGTGAAAAAAAGGAGCACTGATAAGAAACTGATTGATTACCCCTTCTGAGTCAATGATTGACAGCTAAAAGGCAGGCGGAATGCAGCTGGAGGCTTCTAGAGGAAGCCTTACCCCCTAAGGGCTCTGAATGGCTGAAAATACAATGAATGACAGTGGTTTTTACCAATCAGATCGCCTTAGTTCTAGCGGTCGTTCTTCAAACATTTACTATGAAGTCAATAACCTTCAAGAGTTAAACTGGAGATAAACTAGTCTGGGTTATTTTGGATATATATCATGCTTCAGAATAAGGTAAAAACATGGAATATATATACTGTATATATACGCTGGTTTTTGCTTTTGCGGTTTTGTTGGTAAAAATGTATGATATTGACATGCTGTGCTAGCCGGGTGTTTTTATTGGGATTCTGCTAGTTCATTAATTTATTGGTTTATTGCATAACAGTGTCATATCTGTGGAAACAAACTTTATGGTTTTGTTGTGATGATATTGGAGAATATGTGCATGTGAGAAAATTTGTGGAGCAGTTAAAAAAAATGTTGTTTATCTTGCGTTTATCTTAAAAATAAAAAGTGTCATCTGGGGGGACAAGCGTGGTCACCAGTGACCACGATCCGGGCAAACAGGTTTTTTCAATTTTTTTATTGATATCACATTACGTTATAAATTATAGAGCTTAACTTTCTGTATGCATCATATGAAAAAAAATGACAGAAAACCTCTACAACATGTTCATTGACATAACGATGTACTATTCAGTACTGGAATTTATTTTTTTGTTTAGATATTTTTTCTATTTATAGAACACTGCATTAATAATTATTGAACTTAATTTTCTATGTGTGCTTCATATGAAAGAAACTGACCGAAATAACATCATATGTTCACTGACATATTGATGTACTGTACACATGTATGCATAGCCCGTGGGGTGTGATTAATGGGCATTTCGACTTATGTAAATTTCTAGTTACGTAAGGGTTTCTGGAACGGAACTATTATGTAACTCGAGGTTTGTCTGTACATTTTTGTCTCTATCCTTAAGCTCTAGAATGTTACTGTGAAATTAAGACATTTGGGTCTTCAATTCATAGACTGAAACAGACACCTGTTGCAAAAAAACTGACCTAGGACCTCAAGCACTTAACTACCACTATGTGCTCAAGTTGCCTTTTCTCACAAAAACTCTGAAATGGACAATGCGACTCAATTCTAATTGCATCTTGTATCTAATGAGCTCTTTGAACCTCTTCAGTTGGAGTTTGGATCCACAGTACAGAAACTACCATTGTTAAGTCAGTTAATGATTTTCCAGTGGCTTCTGGATCACTTAATGTGCTTTTTATTCAACTAAAATGCTGCTGGTGTCAATCACAGTCCCACACTGGATCACATGGAAACTTATCTTGGGATATCTGGCACATCCCTTCCTTGGTTTAGCTCTTATTTATCAATACCACAACCAGAAACAAATTCATCAATCCTAGTTAAAAGTGCACTAACCCGAGGTATTACATAGAGATTTGTACTGGAAACTTAACTATTTAATATTTATACACTGGCTCTTGGGCAAAGTTTTTACCATTATGGGCTTGGGTTTCACTGCTATCCTGCTGACAGATTAATTTGAAAATCAAATTGGATTACTACTATTCTGGTTTCTGTACTTTACAGGTGTCTGTCTGAAATTAAGACATAGATACAAAAGAAACATTTCTGAAAGCAAACCGTGACAAGACTGATATTAGCTCAACGGCTGAAAAATTAATGCTATAATATTGATATGTGCCATTATTTTTTTGTGTATTATGTGTACTACTGTAAGGAGCTTTGAGGGTTATTTAAAAACACTCATAAATTAACATTATACTATTATTATTGTCCTTCAATGCATAGTCATGAGAATTGTGAAGAGAGAAAATCTTGCAATACTGCACTCACCACTCTGGGCAAGATGTCAAATTTGCCAAGCATGAACTGCAACTAATAGCACCAATGATCGTGAGAGACGCTGACACATCGAGGCCACTCTGCGTGGCCTCTATGAACTGGGCTGTTAAATCTACACAAGAGCTAATGCTGAATTCAAACAATTCTAATTCCTTAATGCCATATCCTCTTCATTAAAATCCAGGCACTACTGTTTTGTAAATCCTTTAGTCACCTCAAAATTGATACCCAAAATATAAACAAATAATTGTTCCACATAGACATGGAATACTTGTTTATTCTGAAATATAACTGTTCTATCTACATACTCTTCACACTTTAAACTATAAATCCCACCATTTTCTAACTGCTTTTTCCAATACAGGGTTGCAGGGAGCTGCAGCTTATCCTGGCATGCAGTGAGCGCAAGGTGGTACAGTATACACGCTGGAGGGGACAGCAGTCTATCACAGGACACACACAGATAGACACACACAACCTCACACCAAGGCCAACTGTCCCAGAAACCAATTAAACTACCAGCGTGTCTTTGGACTGTGGGGGGAAACCCACGCAAACATGGGGAGAACATACAAACTCCACGCAGACAGCACCCCAGGTCTGGAATTGAACCCAGGGCCCCAGTGCTACATGGCAGAAGCGCTATCCACTCCACAGCCATGCTGGCCCTTTATATAGATTTTAATTTTCTTTTCATTGTGTTCCAGAGTACTTATTCTCAGTAGTCATAAAGGTAAGACACTGCATACTGAAAAATTATTTTATTTTCTTAAATGTAGCACAAAAGGGACAACAGTGAACACTAAATCCCTGATCCACCCCTCTTCATATTATACTCACTGGATATATATGGCATACAGTATATATGGGGAAACAGCCAAGTCCTGTCAGCTGCAAATGGGCAGGGATGTTTTTGGTAACATTTGGTAGAAAACAGACCTCTTGCTCTTTGAGTAAGCAAAACATGCTGCTATCTGGAACCCGATTCTGTGATTTTTTTTAAGGAGCATATTTGTGATTTTTAAAGTGGGCCTTAGTTTCTGATCATCAATATTCACGTTTGTTTTAGGTAAGATGATTGTCACTATCGTTGTTGCTGTGTTGAGAGAGGTTAATGTTACAAATTACTGCCAGAATTACTTCAGTATACAAACTACCAAGAACAGAAAAACGCAAGAGAGGTTACAGACACAAGTGGGCTGCTCAAGTGACCGTATTCATTAGGTTGCTAGTAGCTAGTAGTTTACTGATGAATCATGTGAAACTGTCTCTTGTACTGTAGGAATCCCAGGAACAGGTTTATCTCTAGAACAAATCTGATAGCTTGTCCCAGAGACAGTTCACCCTCTCAATGCATGACGTCATCCTGGCGCCCAAAAGCTGACACCAAACAAATAGCAGGTTTAAGCAATATTGAGTCAGAAGTTCCTACAGTACCTTCTGGCCTCCTTCTGGGTCCAGAGAATGCACACACGCTACATACTCCTGCATGGCCTGTTCTTTGCTCATGTCCCCGAGCTGCTTCCAGGCCTGCCTGCAACATCACAGCACAATGTGTAACCCATCAGCAGCCTTACAGAGCCCAGCTGGTAGAAACCACACTCTTAACAGCTTTTCAGTAGGACAAATGTTTTGTTTTCTATTTTTAATACAGTTCGGCAAGGAGACTGTCAATGCTAGAACTCATCTTCTCGGGTACGTAATCTAGTCACAGTCTATCCCATAAATTGACTGACAGATGTTACTTGTCTAGGATGTTACTTAGCCTTTAACAACTGAAATCCTACTTACAGTCCCTGGTCTGTTGGGTTTCTTACAATCACTGTAAAAGTTCGCACATTTACCTTTCTTTTTTTCTGGACAACACTGAAACCTATATTTAGTGTGGGTTTTGTGGACTCGCACGGATTTGTCTCTTGCCTCGTGTAACTTAAAATGAGTTTGTGCACAATACTTTAGCTATCACTTACTAAAAGGAATACATATTCAACAACTGAAAAGGTATCAATGAGAAGAAGCAAACTTTAAGAATATGATTAGCTAGTCATCATGTGAACAGAGGATAACAATGGCTGTTTCAAACAGCAAATACACTGGAATTTAACTGTATTCCTATTTTAAATTCACAGTGGCAATATGCTCACTGTGTGGAAAATGATTCCATTTATTTTTTAAATGTGCTTGATATGATATATATAGATATATATTGTATTACCCTGTTCATTTATGCCAACTGCTTATTTCTAAATTTTGCATATAAATAATGTATATAACTCAGTATACGTGGCCAGTAGGTTTGTCAGTAATACAAAATGTTTGGGGACTACCAGGAGAAATAATGTCACAGGTGCAATGTAGTACTACAAGGAGGTACTGTAGATGGATTATGCTTATAATCACAACGTAGTTCTACAAACAATTATCTAAGAAGACAGTTTCCAATTAAACCAGTTTAACTGTAGTTCATTCAAACTTACCATTTCCTTTGTCCTTCAAAGTCAAAGAAGCCTGGTTTTGCTGTGTTACATGTTCCAACTTTGACCTGAAAAGTCAAACCAGACAGAATTTGAAATCTGAAAAAAAGTTTTATCACATACAATTAATTTACAGTTTCTATTGCTAGAAAGCATCATCATAAAGTGCTTAACAAATTTTAGTCCAAGCGGCAAACATTGTACTGTATCAAGATTATGAAAACAATGTTTGAGGTCATTCTGCAGGAAATACAGGACTGAATTTAAAAATGGCAGTAAGAAGGTGAAAACTTTTTTTAAAAAATCTTATTTTAAGCACTTTCTACAAATTTCAGGAATTAAGAGAAACAAAAAATAAGCACTGAAGTGATAAAATATAACAATAATTATTCAAGACAAAACTGGTTAAAGAATTTATTAAGCGATGTCGATCTCATGAAGCAGAGCAAGTCCTGAACTTCTATTCTCCTGTACGTCACAAGAGCTTGCTGCCATCAGCAGCACGGAAATAGAACATTTTGAGATTATGCTCAAAATGAGAATGTGTCCTTGGAAACACAGTGTGTGATGTCATTGCCTTTATAGTTGCTCATTTTATTCCATTTAAATAGGTCAGCATGTCTCAGATAGGCGTATTTGGCTCAAATAAGGATTAACGTTCAAATATGAATTTGCATTCACAGACTGGATTCACATCTTGTTACTGCTACTTCCAAATTCTCCAGACCAGAGCTGCTTTCCCATCTGATTCATACACATTTAGAAGCTTACAATCATAGTACGTATCCCTGTGTCGCATGTTTTTATCATGCCAGTGAAAACTATATTTTTGGTGTCCACCCAAATATCTTTTAAAATGGCTGTGTAAAGTATTTATTTCTGCACTTTTCTATATCTGATGTCACGCGAGAGCTTGTTAACGATTTTTAAAGCACTTTCATATTCCTCACATTAAAATTGCGAATTTAAACAGGTATCATCCGAGTCTTCTGCCGATCAGATCTTGGTCCTAATAAGTCTTTGACTGACGACTTCAAGATGTCATGAGGAAACTGCTTCTTGCCAGTTGTTGTCTTGAAGATGTAAAGTGGGAACTTTCCCCCGTCACAGACTTCAAGAAAAGCAACAACAAGCCAACCCGTTGTTGCGCACAAATCGCGACTTCAGAAAAGTCGTTTTGTACACTTCTATTCAACGTTCGTCAATTAAAACGATCCCTTGGGAAACTAGAAAATATTGCTAGTGGTTTCTACATCCAAACGTACTCAGTACTTTATAAACACGAAGGTTATCCCCCATTGTCACCAACTACATGACAGAAACTGATTATGCACATGCTGAGTGCACATTTGGAAGGTTTCAAACTAATTGATCCTGAGCCCGAAAACACATCAAACACGCCTTTGCTGCAGTTTATTAAAGAGTTGCCAAAGGTTTGGGGTTGCTTTACCTGTTTATACCTGGCGTACAGGTAAAGCAGCTGTTCTCTGCTCGCTGTCTGCACCAGTCCACGGAGCCGCTCAGCTGCCGCTTCAAACTCGGCTTCGAGCTCTGTCTCTTCCAGGCGATACCCCAGGTCACCAGCACCGCAACCTTCCTCCCCGAGACCCGTCTGAGTCCGAATCTGAACCACCGAGCGGCTCTCCTGTGTCCGGCCGAGCCGGGTCGGTACCTGAACCCGTAGCAGAGTCGGGGGAAGACGATGGAGAGCGAGACGCCATATTTGGAGTATGTGCTATAAATATAAATGTTATGATCGTAGTTTGTATTTCTCGAATAATCTAAATCGATCTCCAGGAACACAAATTATATTAAAATTACTCTCTCATGCAGACAGTACCAAGATGCTGGCTAATCGTTTCAGGACTTGTTGCTCACCGCGGGGAGGTCGGCAAGATGGCGACCAGTTCGCACGTGTTTTGTTAAGCGCTGAAAAATTTGGAGTCTTTTTCCCTTAAACTGTTGGTGAAAGGAGAAAATTTGCTTTGATTTGGATGTCTATGATTTTTGACTAACTTTATGTCAATTTTTGGAGAGTTTTAATTTTATTTCTAACCCAAAAAAAGTTAAAACTTGGATACGATTTTTTTTCTTTCCTCTGAATTGCACTACTGGAAAAAAAACCCCCGTTATTTTAGGATGGATTCGATCTCTGAAAAAAGCACTGGTGGAAAGAAGCGAAAAGAGAAGGACGTTTCGAAAATGCCGCGGCCTTCAGGAGGGCAGGTGCACCCTGCAGCAGGGGCGAGCGGCGGAGCCGGGGCGCCCCCGAGGCCGAGCACTCGTCCGCCCTCGACAGCGAGAGGAGCTCCGGAGAGCCGCAGCTGGAACAGCTGCTCGACTCCGACTGAGACATTGAGCCCGACACTCCGGAAAAGCCCCTCATGAAGAGGATGAAAGACGAGCCGTCTCTGCTGGAAATGCAGAATAACATCGTGGTGCTTCTCTCCAGGAAGATTAATGAGAGAACAGATCATCTGGAGGCATTAATTCGAAACAACACGATGACAGTTGCTGCCTTACAAAAGTCAGTGGACTTCGCGTTGGAGGAGGTGAGAGACTTAAGATCAGATATGAAAGCAGTGAAGGAAGTGGTTAAAACAAATGCACACATACTGTTGTCAATCTTAGAACTAAAGAAATGTAAGAATGTGTTGCAAAGTTGTGATGAGGCAGGTAATGTGGTGGGGCAGTTTGGCTTGAGCAGTGTGTTGATGGTGGAGAAAAGATGTCTGGGATTGTTTTGGTGATTTTCAATGATGTGAGAGAAGTAGGTGGATCTAGCAGACTCTATAGTAACCTTATATTCAGATAAGTAATCTCTCCAAACCTGATAATGTACATGTAGGCCGGAAAGACGCCACCTACGCTCAAGTTTGCGAGAGGCTGCCTTCATGGATCGCAGATGGTCATTGTACCAGGGGGCAGGGCGTCAGGGGTTTTCGTGATTTGACAAAACGAAAGGCTATTTTTTTTGTACTGCAAGAGGTTTAATGCAGATTTTTATTTTTTACAAGAGACGCACGCTTGTTCTTCGGATTTGAATTTTTGGAAGAGTCAATGGGGGAGTGATGTCTGGTTATCATTTGGTAGTAATCATTCTGCGGGGGTTGCAATATTAAAGGGTAAATTTAAAGGTAAAATTATTAGTGGTAGAGTTCATCATTTGGGCAGATGGATAAATCTTGTAGTGGCTCTTAATGGGAAAATGTTTTTGCTGGGGAATATATATGCTTTTAATAATGAACAATATAGCAGAGACTTGTTTCTTGAAGTTGAAGAAGAAGTGAATAAGGTGAAGGACAAGTTCCAGGATATTGAAATTATTTTAGGGGGTGATTTTAACACAGTCTTTGATGTTAAGTTGGATAGATACCCTGTACCTGCTAGATCTCCCCCTCCTGATATGGAGTTGCACAGGTTATGTCAAGGCTTAGGAATTAGTGATATATGGAGATGTAAACATCCAGGACTAAAGGAGTTCACGTGGTGTAACAAGGACAGATCTAAACAATCAAGAATAGATTTTTGGTTAAGTTCAAATGCATTAGAAGGACAGATTAACAAGGTTTCTATTGAACCATCAGTACTATCTGACCATAAAGCAATTTATCTTTCTGTTAACTTGAGTAACAATGAGGATTCTAAAGTCCCTAAGACTTATTGGAAACTCAATAATATGATTTTGGAAAATGACAGCTTTAAAATGGAAATGAAGGAAATTATACAAACATATTGGAGGTGAGCTCAATTAACAAATTCATATAGCCAAAACTGGGAATTTATGAAGTATAAGATAAGATTGATTGCTATAAAAAGAAGTAAAGAAGCTGTCCGCTCTAATAAAATAAAGGAAGAGGAAGTTATTAAGGCAATTTGTGATCTTACTGATGACAGCAATACTGATCAAACAGATGTTTGTAAATTAATTGGACTGCAAGCTGAACTGGATGAACTATACATAGAAAAAGCAAAAGGAGCTTTTGTTAGATCCAGGAGACGATGGTTGGAGGAAGGCGAAAAAAACTCAAAATACTTCTATAATTTGGAAAAAAAGAATGGAGATTATACATCTCTTAGTAAACTTAACATAGATGGCTGTGAAACTCAAAATCCTGTAGAAATTTCAAGATATGTATCAGATTTGTATGGTAAGTTATATACTAGTAAGGCATGTTCTACAGAAAAAATGTGTGATTTTCTGAACTCATTAAAAGAAGACTTTAAAACTATAGACGAAGGGTTTAAAGCCATCTGTGATAAAGAGATATCCATCTTTGAAATTAAGAAAGTTATTAATAAGCTCAAGGTTAACAAATCTCCTGGTAATGATGGCCTTACCACTGGATTTTATAAGACCTTTCGAGATGATTTGGCTGAATTTCTTCTTCTGGTATTTAAGGAGTCAATTGACAAGGGAGTCTTACCAACCTCGATGACTCAGGGCTTAATAACCATAACTCCAAAACCAGATAAAGATCATTTGTTGATAGATAATTGGCGGCCTATCACTTTGATTAATAATGATGGAAAGATTCCTGCTTCTGTTTTTGCAGAGAGACTGAAAACAGGCCTTGACTCAATTATTGATGAGTCACAGTCGGGTTTCATGAAAGGAAGACATATATGTAATAATATTCGTTTGGTGTTGGACCTTGTAGACTATGGTGAACTTATTAGTCAGGATAGCTTTGTTCTATTTGTGGACTTTTATAAGGCTTTTGACACAATTGAACATTCTTTTATTTTTGAAACTCTCAATTTTTTTGGCTTTGGTGAGTATTTTCAAAAGGTAATTAGAACTTTGTACAATCAAGGTAACAGCTCTGTTAAATTGGCTCATGGAACTTCTCATAGATTTAGAATTGGTAGGGGAATTCGACAAGGATGTCCCATAAGCCCATTCTTATTCCTGCTGGTCACACAAGTTATGGCTATTCATATAAAACAAGATGTGTTTCAGGGTATTCAAATACAGGATAGAGAGATTAAGTGTTCCCAATTAGCTGATGACACAACGCTATTTTTAAGAAACCATGCAGAGATTGAGAAGGCAATTAAGTGTATAAATGTTTTTTCCTCTGTTTCTGGTCTTTCTCTTAATTTAAAAAAATGTGAACTGATGGCTCTTGGGAACTGTGATGTTTCATCTATATGTAATATTCCTGTAAAAGATGTAGTTAAATATCTAGGTATGAAGATTTCCAAAAATCCAAAAATTAGAAATGATCTAAACTTTTCTCCAATTATGCATTCATTTGAAAAAAAACTTGACTTATGGTTGTTAAGAGACCTTTCTTTAAATGGTCGAATACTTTTGTCTAAATCTGAGGGTTTATCTAGATTAGTTTATGCTTCACTGGTTCTGGACGTACCACCTGCAACTATTAGGAAAATTGACTCCAAACTTTTCAAATTTATCTGGAGGAATAAACCCCATTATCTTAAAAGAGAAATGATTTGTCGTCCACAGGCAGAAGGGGGCTTAAATGCTTTAGACTTTAGGACATCTAATGCTATTTTTAAGATTAAATGGATACAAAACTATTTAGAAAATAAGCAAAGTATATGGCATATAATCCCCAATCTGATATTTCAAGAAGTAGGGGGTCTAGAGTTTTTACTAAAGTGTAACTTTGACATAGGAAAAATCCCCTTGAAACTTGCCAGTTTTCATAAACAAGTACTTCTGACGTGGTCACTTATGTATAAACATAACTTTTCCCCACATAGATTTACTATCTGGAACAACAAATATATAAAAATTAGAAATAAAACCTTATTTTTTGAAAACTGGGTCAAGAATGATATAATTTGGATTAAACAATTAATCAAGGCTAATGGTAAAATATATAGTTACACCGAGTTTGTTAATAGATACAATATTTCTATTACTTTGGATCAGTATTTTACTGTAATTAATGCGATTTCTGGGGAAATATGAACTCTTTTAAGGAGTTGTAATAGTAGTCCTTTAGAAACATTGGAAGAATTTACAGCTCATGTTAGACTACAAGGAAAGGATATTGTGAATTGTGGATGTAATAACCAATTTTTGAGATCCCTGTTAAAAAATGATAATTTACTTGCGACTACAATATATTGGAATTCTGCATTTGGAAAACGCATTGATTGGAGAAAAATTTGGATGATGCCCAATAAATATTGTATAACCAGTAAAATTAAGGAGGTTTCATACAAAATAATTCATCAAATTTACCCAGTTAAAACTCTTCTTACCCAACGATTTAAAATTAATATAGATGACAAATGTGTTTTTTGTGACAATAGCCCTGAAACTATTCAGCATTTGTTTTGGTTATGTCCCAGGGTAAAAATGTTCTGGACTAAGTTGCAGAATTATATTAAAAAAGAGACCAATATTGATATTTGTTTTGTTGAAAAAGATATTATGTTAAGTTTCAGCCCCAGTGAAAACAATAGAAAAAATTCGTTTGTAATAAATTTAATTATTATACTGGCACGTTATCACATACATAAAATGAAGTGGTCTGGGAGGTACCCTGTGTTTGAGTATTTTAAAATGGAAGTAAAGGGGTATTTGCAGACTATTTCGAAATGCAAAAATATGAAAGCGGTGCGGACATTATTTTTATTTAATTTGTTTAATCTTTTTTCATAACTTGAATTGATGTAGTAGTATGTACCCCTGATGCTATTTTTGTTTTGAATTGTTATATGTACTCTTGTTTGTATTGTAATGTTTGTTCTTTTGTTAAGCATAAATAAAAATTTAAAAAAATTTAAAAGAAAAGCAAAAAAAAAAAACTTGTTGCTCACCGCGGTCCGTTTACCGTTCGCTCCCCTAAGCGGTCCGAAGGGAAACCAAAGACGCAGAGTACATAAGTTCCTAGTTCTATATATACAGTATAGATGGAAAAAAGAAACGCAACATTTTCTGGAATGAGAATACTATAGTTATAGCTTATGTACTTTCACAAAAAGTTGTCAATTTGTTTTAAGCCCTCTGACCAGCAATACAGCTTGTGCAGTGAGGCATTGCAACTTGCCAATCACACAAAAGTTCATTAGGTGCACTTGTTGTTGCACAGTAGAACGTTGATAGTTCATCTGGCTTGCTTGGTTTTTCAGTAGCTAATTCAGTGGCTAAGTCATTCACGTAACTCGTCTAACCCTTTCTTCAAGGACATCAGGATATCGGCGTCCACATCATAGTTGGGTAGTTTGTTCCAGGCCCCAAACCCTTTGAATAAAAATATGCATTTCCCTGTTTGGTAGATTATTTAAACCTCTTATATTTAAAAAAAATTCAAATAGTTTCCCCTAGTTCGTGTTTCACTACTCAATCTTATGAAGTGCACTACTGTAGGTCAGTAGCTTTGAGGATTTTGAATAGTTTGAATAGTTACTTGCTATAACTATGAATAGAATTATGAAGGCTAAGACTGTTTTATTTTTTTAATGGTGTAGTACACCAATAAGATATTTACAGACAACATTAAAACTAACAAACCATTTTGTGATTTAGTTGAAAAGTGTCTGGTCATGGATGTGGTAGTGTGCTCACCTATTTGAATAACACAACATTATACAAAAACATGAATGCAATTATTTTATTTCAGAAACAGTAGATCAGCTAGGCAAATGAGGTTCCCATCAATAGAACTCCTTTTTTGATTCTTACAGGAAGGCTCTGGATAAAGCGGTCGACATCTTCGACAGCAAAGATGTTTTTTTTGGCATCTTCCTGGAGTTTGGAATTACAGGGATCCCTGGAAACACAGAGTGGTTTGACATGTCACTGTTCGAGTTTCTTTATTCCATGGCAGCAGGTCAGATAGACTTTGGATACAGTTCTTCCCAGCGGCATCTTAATGTCAGGTTTATTCAATAAGAAGCTATTTGATTAAAGGTGTGTGGTAATTTGGCTATTAGACAACTGTTTTTCAGTCATTTCAATCACATTCATAACTCTAATTCCTCTCATCTTCTATTGGACTATTCACCCCTGATCTGTACTATTACCTGTCCCTTAACCAGTTCAATACATGAATTTCCCTATATGCCTATTGCCTTTAATTTAAGAAGAACACTATCAAAAGCATCTTTAAAATCTAATCATATCATTTTGTACGTTCTGTGTGTTTACTGCTGTGACTTGTTTGAAGAATTTTAACAAGTTGGTAAAGGAAGAATGACCTTTTCTAAAACCATATTGCTAGGGTCTTATTTTCATATGAGCGATCCTGTTGTTTAGTTCTAAAGTGGTTTTCATAACTTTACTTGTAAAAGAAGTAAGACGTATTAGCTTATATCTTGTCATATAAGTCACATTTAGTCATATTTACTATACCGAGAGATACTGTAGAAGGGAATGAGGGAGGGCACTGAAAATGGAGAAAACAGAGTACTGTTGAAGAGGACTGCCAAAGATCGATGCACTGGACAATGGACTATTTAGAAGAAGAGAGATCAGGTAAGAGTAGAGCTGCACAGTTAACCACTTCATCAGAGTGGAGTTTAGAGTTCTGCCTCACCATTCCCATGGAGGTAGCAGTGTCAATAAAAAGTGATGTTTGCAGAAGACTAAGGCCAATTTGTGTAAAAATCAGTTTGTTTTTAAAGGATTCTAAATTTAGGATGAATTCCCCCATTCTACATAAATTCCATCCAATGTCTAATTCTGAACCACACTGGTCACTAATGTGCTACACAAAATAAAATCACAGTCACAAACTAAATACTCACCATCTGGAGTGTTCTGAGGCTTGTTCCTACTGAATCTGTCCAAACTAAAAACTTCTTTTTTGAAGAACTATGAGCACACAAAGAAAACAATTAAGGAATATTTCTTCCACAGGTATTATAATTGAACTGTTACGTACTGTATTGATCTTGATAAATTTGTAGTCATTATTCATACAGAATATTCAGCATTGGCCACCATAGCAGTTGCTATTCTTGTTGATTGCAATTAATAGAAATGTCTTAAGAATATTATTTGATGTACAAATGAGCATTCTATTCCAATAATTTCTGTAGTGCTAATATTAAAAATACAATAATGCCCAAATTAATTAATAATTAAAGTTTGGGTAACTAATCCATACCTTGTGTTTTTGAGGCTTGTTGTACTCATCAGGCACTTTAAAAGGTCCAAAGCTTTCACAGCTCCCGCGTCCACTGGATGTTCCCTGGGCTCTTAAGTTTTCCAAAGATGGATTTGTTTCATTCTGAATTCTGAAGTCTTTTGACCTATTACCCATGATCTTATGCTTTATCATGGAGCCAAACTTTTTCAAAGGATGTTTCTTGACTTTCTGGCTCACATTCACATCTTCATCCGGCTTATTAACTGCAAAGGGGATGTTGCTGAGCGAGAGAAGCCCTTCGCTCTCAGACGTTTTGGTCAGTTGCCTTGGGGTCATGTAATGTTTTGCTATGTCAATGCGCAGACCACTCTTGCTTTGGGCTGGACTGACATTTTTGTCCTTATTAAGGCTGGGATTGTACACATACCAAGATGAGTGTCCAGGCAACTCCTGTCACAAAAAAACAAAAAGTTACAGTTCAGTGATTGTTGTTTCAGTTTTAGAAGTAAATCAAAACAAGTAACACTTCTCTTACGGAAAAAAAGATAAGGATTATGGGGTGTGTATATGATTTTAGCACTGACGTTAACACTAGAATAAAGGCAAACAATGAAATATAAAATAATAAAGCAATGTGAATGTTTACAATTGCATGTATAGAAAATAATGCATCTCAATTTTTTTTATGATGCAGACATCAGTTTGGAAATGTAGACAATACTGTGAGCAAGTCTCTCTATAGTAGCAATAACTCACCTGATTGCTTTTGTACTAATTTAATAAGAAAGTGATGAAGCTGAAATCCACAGACAGGTGAGTTTGGTACTGTACGTACGCTATGGACTGACAATAGGGATATTTCTGAGATGTTATACAATATTAGGGAAAACAAATCTGGATTTGTAGTTTTATTGCATTGTAAAGGAAAATGCACAACATAACTATAATCATATTTACAAAATGAGTTCCATCTTCCAGTACTTTCTACACAAATGTCTGCTAATTAGGTACAGAACAGGTCCATCCTACTTTGATAAGAGAAATTTTTACAGGTTTGGAACTGTTGGTCATACCTCATCAACCACATCATGCGAAGAGGACTCCAGAAGTCGTGTTTTCATACTGTCTGGCCTCGAGGAGCTCTTCCTAGTCTTCTTAACTTTGTTCCCTGAAGCCTTACACTGCTGTACTACTTCTTGATCCTGGACTCTTTGAGCCAAATAATCTCCAGGCTTCTCTGGGGTCTCAGAAGCAGAGCAACCTTTTTTCTTATTAGAACAAGGTGTCACACCAACAGCTTCTCCTAGGGAACGCGATGAGCAGGGCTTATCCATAGTGTCTTCTGGCTGGAAACTGTTTTCAAAAACACTTTGGACTGTTGGAGAAAAGCCCTTTGGAGACTTTTTCATAGAAGACTGTACTTTTTTACTTCTGACTGTAGTTACATTTGTGTCCACAATTTTGTCCTGTGTGGACTCACTGGTTTTCTGAGAAATGAGAGATTGTGAAGATGGAATTGAACACCCGCTTCGTAAACCATGAATTGCAATAGTTTCTTTAGCCACACAACAGGCCATTTCCTTGATCATTTCTGGATTCTGTGAGGCAATTCCTACTTGTAATACTTTCTTGCTGCCAATGGATTCCATCAGTTTGCTGTAAACAGAGCTAACAGTTTTCTTGATGGCTTGTTGTAATGGAAGATGTTCTTCAGCCTTTGGTTCACTGATGGTTAGAGTGGAAACCTTTGACAATTCCTTCAGCGCATCTTTGGTGAGTTTCAGTGCCAGGTCCCTGACCTGAGACTCGGACAGCTCTTCCACTTCCCCTGAATAATTTTCTGGGTTGGGGAAACCAGGGCGAATTTTCAAAAGCAGTTTTGCCATGATATCTTTCACTGCATCTGTTCGACACATAACAGGTGAAGGTTCTAACTGGTCCGTTTTGGTGCACATGAGCTGCTCAGTGCTCCAGGTTTCCATATCAATGGCAGCTTGAGGAGTACTGGACTCAGGGCTGGAACAGTTTAGCTGAATTTCCTTTAGCAGATTATCTGTGACTCCATGTACTATTTCGGAAGAAACAAGAGAAACTTCAGAAGACTGAGCACTGGGTGTTGCCTCTTTGTTGTGCTCACTAG
This sequence comes from Atractosteus spatula, assembly GCF_055471065.1. Classification (NCBI taxonomy): domain Eukaryota; kingdom Metazoa; phylum Chordata; class Actinopteri; order Semionotiformes; family Lepisosteidae; genus Atractosteus; species Atractosteus spatula. The sequence goes on along the minus strand of NW_028296630.1, from coordinate 257,197 downwards.
TGATTCTAATATCACTCATAAGCTCATCAACCTTCACATCATGCGAAGAGGACTCCAGAGGTTGTGTTTTCATACAGCCTGGCCTCGAGGAGCTCTTCTTAGTCTTCTTAACTGTCTTCCCTGATGCCTTACACTGCTGTACTCCTTCTACATCCTGGACTCTTTGAACCAGATAATCTCCAGGCTTCTCTGGGGTCTCAGAAGCTAAGCAATCTTTTTTCTTATTAGAACAAGGTGTCACACCAACAGCTTCTCCTAGGGAACGTGATGAGCAGGGCTTATCCATAGTGTCTTCTGGCTGGAAACTGTTTTCAAAACCACTTGGGACTGTTGGAGAAAAGCCTTTTGGAGACTTTGTCATAGAAGACTGCAGTTTTTTACTTCTGACTGTTCGACCAATAACAGGTGAAGGTTCTAACTGGTCCGTTTTGGTACACATGAGCTGCTCAGTGCTCCGGGTTTCCATATCAATGGCACCTTGAGGAGTACTGGACTCAGGGCTGGAACAGTTTAGCTGAATTTCCTTTAGCAGATTATCTGTGACTCCATGTACTATTTCGGAAGAAACAAGAGAAACTTCAGAAGACTGAGCACTGGGTGTTGCCTCTTTGTTGTGCTCACTAGGGATTCTAATATCACTCATCAGCTCATCAACCTTCACATCATGCAAAGAGGACTCCAGAGGTTGTGTTTTCATACAGTCTGGCCTCGAGGAGCTCTTCTTAGTCTTCTTAACTGTCTTCCCTGAAGACTTACACTGCTGTACTCCTTCTAGATCCTGGACTCTTTGAACCAGATAATCTCCAGGCTTCTCTGGGGTCTCAGAAGCTAAGCAATCTTTTTTCTTATTAGAAGAAGGTGTCACACCAACAGCTTTTCCTAGGGAACTTGATGAGCAGGGCTTATCCATAGTGTCTTCTGGCTGGAAACTGTTTTCAAAACCACTTGGGACTGTTGGAGAAGAGCCTTTTGGAGACTTTGTCATAGAAGACTGTAGTTTTTTACTTCTGACTGTAGTTACGTTTGTATCAACAATTTTGTCCTGTGTGGACTCACTGGTTTTCTGAGAAATGAGAGATTGTGAAGATGGAATTGAACGCCCACTTCTTAAACCTTGAATTGCAATTGTTTCTTTAGCCACACGACAGGCCATTTCCTTTATAATTTCTGGATTCTCTGAGGCAATTCCTACTTGTAACACTTTCTTGTTGCCATTGGATTCCATCAGTTTGCTGTAAACAGAGCTAACAGTTTTCTTGATGGCTTGCTGTGATGGAAAATGTCCTTCAGCCTTTGGTTCACTGATGGTTAGAGTGGAAACCTTTGACAATTCCTTCAGCGCATCTTTGGTGAGTTTCAGTGCCAGGTCCCTGACCTGAGACTCAGACAGCTCTTCCACTTCCCCTGAATAATCTTCTGGTTTGGGGAATCCAGGGCGAATTTTCAAAAGCAGTTTTGCAATGATATCTTTCAATACATCTATTCGACCAATAACAGGTGAAGGTTCTAACTGGTTCGTTTTGGTGCACATGAGCTGCTCAGTGCTCCGGGTTTCCATATCAATGGCAGCTTGAGGAGTACTGGACTCAGGGCTGGAACAGTTTAGTTGAATTTCCTTTAGCAGATTATCTGTGACTCCATGTACTATTTCAGAAGAAACAAGAGAAATTTCAGAAGACTGAGCACTGGGTGTTGCCTCTTTGTTGTGCTCACTAGTGATTCTAATATCACTCATCACCTCATCAACCTTCACATCATGCGAAGAGGACTCCAGAGGTTGTGTTTTCATACAGTCTGGCCTCGAGGAGCTCTTCTTAGTCTTCTTAACTGTCTTCTCTGAAGCCTTACACTGCTGTACTCCTTCTAGATCCTGGACTCTTTGAACCAGATAATCTCCAGGCTTCTCTGGGGTCTCAGAAGCTAAGCAATCTTTTTTCTTATTAGAACAAGGTGTCACACCAACAGCTTCTCCTAGGGAACGTGATGAGCAGGGCTTATCCATAGTGTCTTCTGGCTGGAAACTGTTTTCAAAACCACTTGGGACTGTTGGAGAAAAGCCTTTTGGAGACTTTGTCATAGAAGACTGCAGTTTTTTACTTCTGACTGTTCGACCAATAACAGGTGAAGGTTCTAACTGGTCCGTTTTGGTACACATGAGCTGCTCAGTGCTCCGGGTTTCCATATCAATGGCAGCTTGAGGAGTACTGGACTCAGGGCTGGAACAGTTTAGCTGAATTTCCTTTAGCAGATTATTTGTGACTCCATGTACTATTTCAGAAGAAACAAGAGAAACTTCAGAAGACTGAGCACTGGGTGTTGCCTCTTTGTTGTGCTCACTAGTGATTCTAATATCACCCATCACCTCATCAACGATCTCACTTGCTTCTCTGCTAATACTGGTTTCTGGTGAAAGGGATGAACATTGGGAAGCTGAATGTGTCAGCTTGGAAATGTTGGTCACCATAGAGCTGATTATGGTTTTGACCACTGTCTCATTTCTGGAGGCTACAGCTTTCTGTAGAACTTCTTGGGATCCAGTTTGACACAGCAATTCATTGTGAACAGAGCTGGCAACCTGCTGAATCTTGTGTGGTTCATGAAACACATCATTATCCTGTTTCACAACTGTTATCTCCTGGTTTTCGGACAAGTCCTGCAACACACTGTCAAAGAGGTCCACAGCTATCTGACTCAGCAAAGACACAGACATCTTCCCTGGGATTTCTGTAGAAGTTTCCTCTTTTATCAAAGTAGGGTATATCTGTAATAGCAGCTGTGTTATGATGTTTTCCACAGTCTCAGTACACACTAAAGTCATATTAAGTGATTCTGTTGATTTAGCCATAGAACTTTCCTGGAGCCCAACTGAGGAAACCGGTTCAATATTCAACGGTTCTACAGGGACACTGAGTGGTTTGATTTCAGAACTGTTTTCAAGGTGGGAGTCTCTTTTCAGTTCCTCAGAAGAACTCTTCTCAATTTCTGATGTCACCCTGGCTGCTGGTATATTACCTATGGTAACAAAGAGCTTTTCATTTAATGATAGTAAAACAAAATATCAGAAAGTATGTAGAATTGAAACAAAAACTAAATTATATTGAGAAGTAACGAATGACAGGCATCACAAAATATTTGAGTATAAAGCTTCATGTTCCTGTAAAACTATTACATCTTGGAGCTCAGGTAACTACATACAAACAAGCAGCCATATTCACAGATACTGTATATATGGCTACTGAATATATGGCTATATTCACTCATTCTCTCATTCATAGTCATGGCCTACACTATCTTAGTCTAAATACATCAAAAACTTTTAAAAGATACAAGAGATAAAAAATCAAGGTACTGTATATTTACAATACAACACAAGAATTACCCCCAACTTATATTGTGTTAACATCTTACAATATACTGTCGCAATCAATACATTTGTATTTTTTTCTATCGTTCATAGTTTCAGTTCTGTTTTCACATCTTTCTATGAGAAATTGCTCAATATTACACATATCTTTGAAATAACACATATAAAATATTGGGAGCTATATTTTAATAATCTTATGTGCATAAACACAATTTTTAAGTGTCCATTTCTGTAATTGTTCCAATTTACAGTATAGAAACGCAGTATATTCAAGAAACAAGTTAAAGTGCAGTCACTACATTTTTTAACTTGTACTTCATAGCAACTAAAAGGTTAATACACTATTAAATGATTTGATTTGATTTCCTTCTTACCTTGATTTTCACTGTCTTCAGGCTTCATTGATAAATCACACACAGCAGACAAAACATCCATGACAGACTTTACAAGCAAGCTGGAAAGCTGATTAATTGCATCATGGTACATCTGTGAACTGGGCACTGATGGTTCAGTACTTTTCTGTGGTTTGTGATCCTTGGCAGTCAGAGACACTTTCTCTGAAATCCTTTGGGAAGACTTAAATTCCGGATTTGTATCACAATCTTGAAAAAGTGAAACATCTTTCTCATTTTCGTCAAAAGTTGGAGAATCGGGAAAACTGAGGCACTGCTTCAACAGCTTTTTCACTGATTTCTCAGTAAATGAATACAACAACTGCATAGAAAGCTCTGAGGACTTTGGATGGGATAAATCCTGAACAACTAGACGGCTCTTTAAAGTTGGATCTGAATTAGATTTGTGAGCTGTGCCCAATTGTACTGCAATTCCCGATTTCAAAATTAAATGGAAAACATTTTTGACAAGTTCTTCTGAAAATACACGCAGAGATCCACTCGAGACAAGTTGTTCCACTTTCCTTTCAATAGGACTCATTGTAGAACTCTCTGTGGAGGTCCTGACGTGGTCCTTAGGCTCTTCTGAAACCCTTGTCTGTAGTGGGGGGAGATTGTGCTTTGCTGTGGCTCCTGGTACTTGAGATGCACAGGATGCCTCTTCAGCTGAAAGCTTTTCAATGTTCAAGTTAACATTATTGGAGTGGGTTTGAAATGCTATATTCTCAGTGACGAGACCAGCAGCACACTCTGATTTCTTTTGGCTTGCTCTAGACTTGCTTTTTGTATCTGAGGCCTCCGTTACACCAAGTTCGCCCATAATAATGTCGACAATACTCATGGCAACAATTTCAATGTCAGACACTGCAGGCTCTGCACGGGCTATGTGTTCTGCTGAGAAGTCAAGCTTTGGTGAAATGAGAGGGCTTGGCTGGTCTCCTTCTTCAACATTGTCAAGTGTTGTTTTCTCTGAGCCTCTCTTTTGTTCTGCGGTATTTAAGCTGTTTTGATCTGTAAATGAATCTTCTATCACATTGCTTCTGCAAGGAAGTTCCATGAACTCTTGTTCACCCAGTCCCATGTCATTTGAAGTAGAGGGTTTCTTCCAAACCCGGGACCGGGGAACTCGATTGCTTTTACATGTCAATTCATTTTCTTGTTCTGCTGTAGGTGTAGGTTGATGCTGAAGCTTTGATGAAGCATCAGTCAGGGCTCTATAGGGACTGTCCCGACTCATGACTTCTGTGTCATCTGTATAAGAATCAATCACCATCCCAGGCACATTTACGGGTGGGAAACGTTGAGCAGAATATTCTCTACGGTTACTTTTAGTGTACTCTTTATGGACAGTGTCTTCTGCACTAGACATCCTGTCTTTCCCATATTGTTCACCAGAGAGGTGCATTGTTTCATAATCTGGCTTTAAGACCACATCTGAAACTTTAAGATTTTCAAATGTAGATAAAACAGAATCCACCAGTTCACTTGCTTGAAGGGTTTCTTCTGAGGGTTTTGCTCTTGCTCCTGAGCAACATCCTTTGTCATCACCCCTATTTATTTCACTCCTGATTGTTTGCAATATCTGACTGCCAACATCCTTGGCACAGATGATTAAATTTGCCTGATTTTCCTGATTAGTCCTGCTTTGCCTTGAGAAATCAACGTTCATTAACACACCTAAAGGTTCTGAATCTTCACTAAGATGCTTACGGGGTGCTGAGTTTGATACTGACATGCTTTTCTTAGTCAAGTGTGGTTCACTAAAGCTCAGGTGTGAAACTTGGACTGAAGAAGGAAACATCTCAAGTGAATCTGCTGATCTCTGCTCTTTAGCAGATAAAACTTTCCTTGCTTTGAACAAAGACAGGCTCTTCTGATTCCAAAAGTGTTTCAGTTTGTTCTTCACAGTTTTGAAGAGTTCCACAGTCATTGTCCTAAGGTGCTCAGCTGTTCTAGTCTCAGTTTTAATTCCTGATGTTCCTGGTAACAGGGCTGTATCACAACTTTCGAATTTATTTTTGTAGTCTGTTGAGAAAGAAATCTTCTCAAAGCATGTAGCGTAATGTAGTTTTTCTAAAACATCAACAACAATCTCCGAAGCCAGTTCAGTGGTTTGCATATGAGAAAAAGAGTCTGAGGACATTGCTTCTTGAGCATGTTTTGTTGCATCTGGTGTTTTACATACATCATCAGCTGTACTGTTTGGTTGCTCTGGGAGATGGGCAAGTCCAGAAGATATACATTTTGCAGCTGCTTTTTCAATAATTTCACTTATTATCCTTGTTGCTGTACTATGGAATACAGAGCTGGAGGTCCTCGGCATCTTCTCTGACCCTTCACTTTCTGCATCTGATATGATGCTCTCTCCAGAAGAGGAAACACTTAAATTGTCCTCAACCAAGTTCATGTCCATTTGCCCAATTTGCTGTTTTGAAGAAATGTTCTCAGATGACACCATCTTTGGAGGATATCTACAAATCTCCATTGTAATTTGATTAGGGACTTGTCCTGTTGCCTTATCAATATCAGATAATATGATTTCTTCAACAGGACATATCTGGGATTTTGATTGATCTGGATTACTCTCCTCTCTTATAAATGTAGAAGCATCTCTCTCCCAGTCTTTAGGATATGGTGAAGGGCTTTTAATGGTGTCAAAAATATATTGCTCTTCAAGGTACTCCAAAACTGAAGTAACAACCTCTCTAGCCAGAAGGCTTTCATCTGAAGCCTTCTTTGCCACTGTTGTGCAATAAATCTCCTGGTCTAACTCTTTTTTCATTGCTTCACAAATGGCTCCAGCAGTTTCTACTGTATAGGTGCACAAATCTGAAATATCTGACACAGAATCAGAAAACACTGAATTTTTTGGTGAAGAGCTGACACTTGAGCTCTTTGCATTGCTTTGAGCAGGAGAACTGGAACTAGATACATCTTCTTCAGTCTGGGTGAGTAAAGATTTGAGCTTTCCAAATATAGTCCTTACAATGCCTTTTGCAACTGAACTAAAGTCAAAAGTATCATCAATGGATCCTGTTTCTGTGCTGCCTCTAGAAGTTTGCGGAGCAGCAGCAACATTTTTATTGGATTCTTGCAGATATGTATTTGTTTCAATACAATTCAGTGCAAACGAAACATTTTCAAAAACAGAATTTACAATGTCCTTGGCAATAACAGTGACCCTATTGTTGGGAATCTGAGATTTTGGACTTATTTTTTCCAAAATGGAGATTTCTGCAGCTTCTGGGAGCAATAATGACTCTTTTGAGTTACTCTCATGTAAATTGTTACCCACAGGGGTGAAATCCCGCTTTGTTTTTTCAATGATCTGAGATACTATCTGATCAGCAATTTCAATGATTTTGGCTTTAGAGATCCCAAAAGCAATATCACTGTTTGCTCTTTTCATTCCCACACTTGATTCCGAGGCGTGAGACTTTAATTTGACAGATGGGGGCCTACTGCCATTTGTTCTTTTCTTAGTCACTTTTGCCTCATCTCTCTCATTCTGCTGGGCATCAGGACTCTGAAGAAGGTAGTTCTTCTCCACAGATAAGCTGGAGGAGGGTGAAATCGTTTCTAAATTTTTCAGAATTGCTGACACAAAGTCACTCATTGACTGGTTATCGCCTGAATATGTTTCCTTCACGTCACTCATCTCATTTTCAGTATTTGCTTTGCAGAATTCACTCTTGACTTCTTGTAAGACAGTACTGATTATTTCTGTTGCCGTAACCGCTAACTCCGCCTCATCATATTCTTCTGAGTGGAGTCTCTGGGATTGTCCTAAGGCATGTAGGTCACCACCATGGCCACCCAGGAGTCTACAGGTTGACCCTGACTCAACAGCGCTCGTGAAAAAAGGCTGGAGTCTTCCAGAGACAACTTGTATAATCTCACTGGCAACCTCTGAGGCTACAGATTCTGTCTGTGCTTCTAGATTAACACGCACAGTCTTTGGGGTGGGAATTCTTTGCTTATTTTCTGACAAGGCAGACTTGACACGTCCAATAACACCATCCACAAGTTCAGTGGCAAGGTTATTGGATCTGTAGTGGGTAATCAAGACACCTAACGCACAACACTGGGGTTCCATCAGCTGAGCAGGAAGCTGTGCTTCAATGAAGGCTCTGCTAAGGACATCCTGTACTATACGTTCTGCTTTTGTAATTATACTAGACTTAGTGATTCCAAAAAGGTCCTTCAAAGGTTCCGAGAGGGGCTTTCCAGCATCTTCTCCTCCATCAGCAACCACAATCTCCTTCGAGGGTGTTCTGGATTTTAATCTGCAGGGTGTATTTTTCCCCGTTTCTTCTCCTGAACTACCCGAGGACGAGAGGGGTGAAGGGAAGGGAGTGGAGATCCTGCATCTCGTTGACATGAAGCTACTGCTCCTACTCTGGGACTGCCATGTGGACCCCGACTCAGTACCAAGCAGAGAATGAGAACTCAGGGTGGCCTGTAGTGTCTCCTCACTACTGCTGAAGTAAACCGGGGACTCAAAGGAGCAGTGAGACACGCTCCTGCTCCTCTCTTCGTTGTAAAGGGAGATGGCGGGGAGCAGCACTCTGATAATGGATGCTGCCACCCACACCACTATATTCTCCGCCATGCCATTAAGTTCTTCTGTTGTTATCTGTTTTAAAGCAATAGTACAAAAGTAACCACAGAGCACTAAAATGTTCAATATACAGTACACCTATCAATATAAGACCTACTTTTACTTACTTGTCAGGGTTCATTGTTTCCCATGTTAACATTTAGAAATTTGCAACCAAATTTTGAATGCCAGCACAGATGCAACTAATACAAATATACTGTTGTCTATACAGTATAGTAAAAATCTATTATAGATATACTGTTGTATGTATAGAAAAATATATACAGTACAGTATTTCTAATATATAAATGAAGCAAGAACAACAGAATACCAGTCTAACCAAAGAAATAGAATGGTCAGTATTGCATATTTTAAGTGGATCCCTTAATTTATAAATAATTAAATGTGCAGACCCCTGTTTCATTCCAGAGGAGGCAGTGTCAAAGGGTTCTTTTGGCATCGAGTCTATGGTAGAAAGTGAAGTCACCCCCTTGGAACCTGGACAGCTTAATATTCTCTGGCAAAGAGGCGCAGACCTTTGGCATAGTGGAATATCTCTGCTCTGGGGAGTGGCTATGTGGCTCTGACGCCAGGGCAGCCACAATCAAAACCTAGTGGGAGCTGAGCTGAACATGTCAGGGAAGGAACCACTAAGCAACAGCTAGGTGGACTAAATTTCAGGATTTACTGTACTGAAGGAACACATTAACATATTTCTTTACATTTCTTCTTTAGTTATGACACTGTGCATTTTAACCTCAAGGAGCTATCTGGAAAAATAAAATGCATCCATTACATTCAGACAAGCAGTGTACCTTACCTGTCCATATAAACTGTTCTCAATCACCTTTCTTTCACTAAAAAACATTATCATAAAAATTAATTAGTGTGACATTGCTACTACATGGACAAAATGCTAACTATATTTTGCAATCTTAAAAAATGGTGACTAATTAACAATATATAGGCATCTTTTCTAGTGGCAGAACAATTAATCTATTTTAAAGCACATTTCTGTGTAAAAAAGATGGCCTCCTAACCATGATTATGTTCGTACTTTTTCAATTTACCTACTGAATGTCTAAAACTTGCTTAGGTTTTTCACTTTAATATGAGAGGCTTATAAAATAAAAATCACCACAACAAAATAGCACATTGGAAATGATAAATCTTAAACTTCAAACTGCAACTGTTCCATAACACTTTAGCAAGTATGGTACAATTGTGTTCCTATGTGAAGCAAGATCACTGCTAATTTACATCATTGTGTTTTCAACAACAACTACTTGGTCAGGCGCAATGTATCTAACCAGTTTCATACTGGGTACTTCATAATTGACACATGACAAATACAGTTAAATTCAGAAAATAAATAGTAATTCTGCATTGAAATGTGCAGAAATATGTCATGTTTATGTTTGTACCCTGCAGACATTGTGTTAACTTCGTAGAGATTAGACCTTAGAGAATTTAGAGATTCTGTGAAACATGCCGTTTGACCAGAGGTGCCCAAACTTTTGCATACAACTGTATGTTGCTGCTGCATCATTCAGGACAAAGCCCAAAATGCGTTTTCAACACATTTCATGACTTAGTGTTACTTAGTTGTTACTGCCCTCTGGTGGTTGTTGATTGAAACATAACATCCATTCAAACACGACCAGACATTTCTCCCACTGTCAATACTTCAGCAAAACTTCACATTTTATACCGGTGCCACAACATATTGTTAGTTATTATGATAGAAATTTGTTTTAATATGACTAATATATTATTGTTGTAATGCAGTATGATCAGAGTTATACATAAGTACAATACAACAGTTTATTTTTGCGAAGGTTCAGTTAGTGTATTTTGACTGCTGCTCTAGTCATCGTCAATATCAATATTCAATGTCAATGTTCTAGTCATTACTACAAAGCCAGTTTATGGTAAACTATATCTAGGATTTGGAAAAAATGCACATGAGCTAACACAAAGATGTGCACATGTACTGTACTGTTAACAGACTGATTCACGCATTCGCAAAGAGAGAAAAAGCAATTTCACAAACTCAGCTGGAGAAGTGAGCTCAAAACAGAAAACAGTTGCTCTTTAAACATTTACATATCACCATACTAAAATGATTAAAATAAAAACTTTATGTACGCACTGATGCTTAACATACCACAACTGCAGAATGTAGGACTTACCCATCAGACAGCTGACTGATCAGAGGGACTTCATGAAACCATTTGGAATCAGTAGTCACCTCTTCAGTGGAGTCAGGTGAAATATGAACTGACCCAAGAGAAAAGAATTATTGTCGCATTAGAATTCTCATGACATGCATAAAAAAGTGATCAATCCAATTAACATCCAAAAAAGGCAGAAAACATGTATTTATTCATAGAAAAAATAGGATGCCGATTAGGATTTATTTCTCTGTTTACCCATATAATTTCAATCATTTTCACACCTTAGCTCACAACAATTTTACTGCACCAGACTGTGGCACAATGGCTGCCCAGAGATCCCCAGACTTAATTGGAACCTTCTTCAACCTTAACAGTAGATGTTACCAAGCTTTCAAAACCCAACACTTGTGCATTAATCATTTAATATTGATTAAATGACACAAAACAATTGACATGTTTTTATCTGAATAAGCTATACAAATAAAACTGAATTGAATTAAACAGATTTTTGGGATTATATGTTCCATTGTCTTTCACAATATCTTTCAGTATATCAGCACCCACTGAATTTCTCTGCAGCTGCATTGGAAAATTTGTCAAAACATAACTTTTTTCAAAACCTTTATTTTTTCTAGAAACAAATTAAAATACTGACCTTTGGTGATTTTAGAACTCTTCTCATTAGCAATGGTAACATCTCTATTCTCCTTGCTAATGATCTCAGTTGAAGCTGTGCCACAAAGAAAACATCATTTTAGTTGAACAGTCCTTTCAGATAGTTTAGATCAATAGATACTGTAAATGTTTTTATCACAAAATACAAAATATGGATTACAGAAATGTTGAATATAATGTATTTACATGTTGTGGCTGGAAATTAAACAATCTGAAGATAATGAAGGATTCCTTCTTAATGTATTATTTTATGATGCCTGCAACTTATTGCGCGTTTCCCTTTAAAACGTTTTGATCTCAGTACATACATATTATTCTTTTCAAACAGCCATATGATTGAAAAGCTTTGGAATTTTGTAATTGTAGGTGTTTATTAAACAAATTCTACAGTTCTGTAATCAGTAGTAAACCTGAAGATGTTGTCAACCTGCATCATTCCTTCTGGCCAACAAACTAAAACACATTAAATTGTGAACTAAATCACAGTTGTACCACTGCAAATTATTGGATCTAGAAGCTTACCCTGTTTTCCAGACTGAAGTATTTCATTAAAATATTGCCTTTTAATACTGTCTTGCATTTCTCTCTCAAAATCCTTCCTTTCCTGTAAACTCTCATTTAGCTTTTGCTGCTGGAGAGCAACCTTCCTTTCATAGAGTTCAAATGCCTGGGAATGACAGAAAACCTTTCACAAGTGGCTATTCTTTAAAGAAAAAGGAAAGCCTCTCAACAAAAGATGAAAAGGTCCATCTCATTGTTGAACATCTTGTATTAAAAAGCACATGTTTTTCCATTACTCTAGTATTTAATGACAAATGAACTAGCTTGCAACCCAACATGTTGCTAGTAGAAAACTTCCCGTCCATAAGGTCACATTTTAATTTAGTATCAGACAGAAGCTGTTGGGCACCACTGAAATTCCAGCTCAAGTAAAAACTACAGGAGACTCCAATCTCATCTCAATCTACAGCACCCTGAAGCTGGGAAGCTGGGTCTGGTCAGAGCTCAGAAGAAGAAAGGCTGGGTCCGACATTACTTGGATGAAAGACTCTATGTGTAGTTCAGAACCTTGCAGGCTGGGTATAAGAGACTGAAGCAGCAACATCTCTCCTCTAATGCTTAGGTAATGAAGAGGAGAGATCATCAACCACCCTCTTGGATCCTCTTGGGGAGATACCCCTGAGGGATACGTTAGAACAGCCAATTATGCAAAGCAGCATGTCTCTGGGATGGTACTTGGAATTAAAACCCACTACACGCAGAATAAATGCCACACAGGCAGGTGCCCAAGGCTGGAGATAAACCATGGGCTTTGGAGATGCAGTGCTATAACCATGAATTGGAGGCACCAAACACTACCAGAATATGGTGCTTTGGCACCTCTGTAGCATATCTTGGCATGACCACCCTAGAGAAGATGCACAATATAAGAGGTGCCAACATACCACGCTCATTGTGGACACTGAGGATCCAAAAAGTATTAGTTTAGGTTATTAATTTCAACCTATAGGTGGTCATCTTGGAAATACAACAAAATATAGCTGCAAGCTCAGTGTCAAGTCCGGAATTTGCATAAAGAAAAGTACACCTTAAGAGGATGAATCCAAACATCCATTACTCCAGTACCTTTTTGTGCCTTCTAGCTCTGATCTCTTTCTTCTGCTGGGCCTGTCGCACCTCCCTCCGGGCATCTTCCTCTATCCTCATCTGAAAAGCTCTCTCTCTGATTTTCCACATCTGTAGAGCCGTCAGTGAAAAGGCAAAGCCGATGAGAAACAGCAGAAAGCTAGATTGTGTTAAGCACAAAACAGCTACGCTACTAGACTTTTATATTTATATATGTCACCTGCTTATAGGTGGTACATTAAATATTGAGGATTCTGTTAGATCATGTGGAGCTGAATCTCTCCCCTTTTTACAATCTAGCAAATGAGGCCTTTGGGTATTTGTCAGCATATTAGAAGCATTCAGCAGCTGAATGTGGTCTGGGAAGCCCAAAGACAAAATAACTGGGAAAATAACATACCATACAGTAATGTACAGTGAGAATGTGAAAAAAAAACACGATTAAGAAACATGATTAAGCTGATGTAGAAAACCGATGAGGCTAAATACTGTATATAGATAATGCTGGTGATTTGAAAGCTGATAAATCAATGAAAGGGGTGAATAAACTATGTGTTTTAAAAGTGAGTTAAGCTACAGTGTGAAATGTAAGATTCATAAAAGCATATGAAAAGTGTCTGAAGTCTAAGTGTGACAATAAAGTAACATGATTTACTAAGGGTATCTACTCTGCAGAAATCTGTTCGGCTGGAAGAGGCATATACAGAATAAGGTGAGAGAATTTTTTTAATTAGCATTTTGCAACATTAATGCTTAATTACTTGTCAGAAAGACAACATCTTTTAAAATAGTTATGCTAGAGATCCTGTTTTCTTTTGCTTGCTCCCCAATCAAGCTGTATTTACAGAGGTGTCACAAGGTCACTTGCCAGAGTAGATATAAATGTCTCTAATCAGTTTAAGATGCAGAAGGAAACCAGCTATTAAAGATCTCCCATCCAGGTGATGACCAGGAGTAGCCCTGGGTCAAAACAGATCAAACTGTATTCTCATACCTTGTCCTGTCCGGTGTACTGCAGACCTTTCATACGCTGTATTTCACCACTGCATATCTCCTCGGTTTTCAGAGCTCCTGCCTGGTGCCTTCATAAACAACAACAGCAAAGAAAGCTTAATCCACAAGGTAAGGTCAAAATGTCAGACAGCAGCAGAGGAATTTGTGAATGTGGTATTTCCGTAGAGCAAATGTTCATCTTTTGGAAAACTTTGACTCAGTCAAGACTTCCACTTGCTTGCACAATTAATTCACTTAAGGCAAACCTTTACTTACAGTTGTATTCTTGACATCCAATGTTTCCACATAACAGTAATATTTACAGCGAAACAAAAAAAAAGTGATACAAATATAACAAATCAGGGAATCTAAAAGGCAGGAACTTGCTGTTAAAGAGTGAGGACCTTCCGTATGTTATTACCTGTCTCTGTTAGCCATAATCTGGTCTGAAATATTCTTGGATCCTTCCTCCAGGAGCCATTCCCTCACATCGGTGAAGCTGATATCCCTGGGAATCTTGTTCTGCTCCTGGAGCTCCAAGAACTTCTTCACTATTGTTTTCTGAAAGCCAGCACAGCCTTTTACTAGAGCGCCACACTCCCTTCATTGCAAAGTTCTCCTAAGCACTATTATAGCCGAGTGTGCACTTCAAAACCAACACTGACTTTTTCCATTAGATTTTTCATTTGAACTCACACCGATAGAATGTGTTTGTATATGTATAAGAGTGAAGGCTGAGCTACTGTAGTTTGTTGATCTAAACATTTCGATTTAAGATGTACATCTTGGATACAGTGGTTAACCTTGTTATCTCGCAACACTGGGGCCAGGGGCTCTATTCTGGGCCTGAGGTGTTATCTGTGTGGAGTTTGTATGGTCTCCCCATATTCACATGGGTTTTTCACGGTTTGCTCTGGTTTGCTCCCACAGTCCAAAGCCATACTATACTGGTAGAAAAAAAGGTTTCTAGGAAAATTGGTTCTAGTGTGAATTTGTGTCTGTGTGTGCTGTGCAATGGACTAAATTCTGGTCAAGGGTGTATATCGCCTTAAGCCCGTTGCTTTCTGGGATAGGCCCCGGCTCCCTGCAGCCCTTAGATGAGGCGGTTAGATTAGATGATGTGGATGGAAAGGGATGGATGGAAGTTCAAGTCGTTTTTCAGCCTTGTCTGGCAAAGAAGACTTATAAATTCTGTTTTGGACTACACACAAAAGCTGCCTGTATTAACGTGTTTGGAAAAATATGTTTGTTTGCACTGAAAATGGATTAAACTCTACAGAGCAGTACAGATAAGCACTGAATGCTCCGATTGGGGTGGTACAATTAGTGGTTTACCACAAAGAAAGACATCCAGATATATTGCCCAGCCTCAATGAATAAAAAAAACTCTCTTTTTTAACTTTTAACTTTATCTTGAACAGAGAAGACTACAAGGAGACCTGTTTCAAATATTCAAAATCCTCACAGACAAGTCTGCTTGTTGAACGCTGACTTCTTTCAAGAAACAGCTGGATGAGACTCACAGACCAATTAGCAAGTAATTACCAAACAGGCTAAAGAGCTTCCTCTCATTCGTAACTATTCTTATGATATGAAACCCATATCCTGCATGCAGAAAGGACTATATGGGCTATAAACAACACAAAGTAGCATGAAAAGATGTACAGTATGGTTGAACTAACAAGAAGAAGCTAAAATAGGCTAGAGCAGTGACAAACATAAGCAACAACATCAGAGCGTCAAAACACTAAAACAGAAATGAGCTTTATAGCAATTAGAGAAGAAACTGAAAGAAAAAACTGAAATTGATCCTTAGAATACAAACACAGTCAAGGTAGAGACCTCCTTGAAGAAGACATGATGACAGCAGTATATTCAAAGGTGCATAATGGAGAGATCTTATGGAAGCCTTCATCCAGAAACGTTACTGATTGAGGGCTGGATAAAGGCAGAAGTCTATGATGAAGAGTCAGAATCAGATGGACGGTTGTTTAAAAACATCACACTTACCTGTTTAGTCGCATAATTTTTGTCATACTGCAACTTCACATTGCTTAGGTAGTTATGATATTGATTGTATTCTTTCAAAGAGCAGAGGACCTGAAAACAGACAAAACATGTTTCAAGTACTGTCTAGGAGGTTAAAGAAAATGTTTTTATTTTTATTTTACAAATCTAGAGCACAGTCAAGTACTCTGTGTTTGAATATTTATTGAGCATAAGGACTTTAGCACAAACCATAGGCCTGCTTTGATTACATCTACTATTACATGCTTTGATTACAACCATAGGCCTGCACACCGAATACATCTATGCTGTAGTGCAGACATGAGTTAAATCACACTACTGGAAACTATTACAGCTAAATGAGCTAGAACCTGGTCTATGTTTTTTTTTTGACAACACCTCACTCCTTCACCATACCAAAAAAGCCTCATTCTTTGCACAAACTCCAAACAGCCTTACTTTCTTCTGCTCATTGATTAAGCCTCTGTTCTGCAGAGACTCCTGCATGCCCTTGCGATGGTAATAGGTGCGCAGGTGGGGGTCATGGAGGCTGTTGTACTTCGAATCCAAAAGGAAACCGCGGGGATCAGTCAGACTGAAGTCAGGAGATGGCTGGTGCAACTGAAATAGAAGGTAAGTATTTTATTAAAACATGATATGTATAGGTAAACACAGATATGTATCCCCCTATGTTTCTGAACATAAAAATGAGAATGTTTTTTTTCTCCCCCCTCCGAAGGCTGTCGCCAGTTTCTTGGAAGACTACTCCAGAATCACTGTTACCATTTTTCCTACGTTCTTGAACATCAAATTCCAATTTCTCAGTCATTGTAGCCAACTAAAAATGACTGAATTGCAAAAAGACAGTAAGCACAATAAGCTTTAAGGCATACAGTACAGCTGAATTTCAATAATGTGATCAATATACTGCGTCTAGAAAAATATATAACCTTACTTCTGATGTTATATGCACAAAGATGCCAAGGGAGGACAGCTTGCTTACAGTTTAATCATTGCAGCAACCACATTATACTAACACACACAGAAATGTGTTAATGTGTCCCAGGTATCATTTCATATTATAACATTTTACATGTTGGTTTACCCCTAAAAAGAAAGAAAACCATGAATAAACATGTCATTTTTTACAATTTAAATGTTTAGAATTAAATGAGAATAAATGTATTCATGCTTTTCATTTTAGGTTACACTTACTTTCTCCAAAAGAGCAGTCCTGCAAAATTGAGGTTTAGACCCTGGGATTAACGGCAGTTTAGTGCCGACAGGTCTCTCCAACAGCTGCTGCTCTCCCCGCAGTGCATACAGCATGGTGTAGCAGCCCTGAAACACAGAACATAGCTATCGTACCTCACAGAACCACAGCCAAAACGCCAGAAAAAACAAGCAGAGCTGATGGCAGAAATTATTTCATCTGTCACAGAGTGAAATAAAATGGCTGTGGGGGCAACAGCAGGTATCAAGGACAATGTTGACTTGAAGTTTGTATAGAATGACTAGTGACTTCAATGAGGGTGGTAATATGTGTCTTTCTTTGTTCTGGGGCTTCCTACTGATCAAAGATGCTTGTTAATTACCACACAGTTCAGAGAAGACACATGGAATGTCAAAACTGGCCTAGCTGAGCCTCAGACTGAGGAGGTGGGTCTAGAACATAACAATTCTAGAAAATCTAGAATGTTCTAGAGCAATGTTACACCTGGCCATCTGTATATAGCCATTTGATCAATGAGCCCCAAGAAGTTAGCTCTGCTTACACCCAAAACTATCAACCCCCACCTCCCCCAAGAAAGGTAGGGGGGCTTTAATAACCCCAGTGACAGAGCACACAGAAACAGAAGAAACAGGAATAACCAATTTGTACCACAGCACCCAGGAGAGGGTTTGGACACCAGGGACTCTCTACAGTGAGCAAGGGAGGAAGGCTTTAGCATTGTCTTCCTCCCCTCTCTACTAAAAAAATTGACTCAGAGACAAATGGGGGGGGCATATTAAAAACCAGACTCAGCCAGGACTGAGGAGGATCCCTAAGACTACACAGAGTGTCTTTGCTATGACAGAAGCAGGCACACCAGGTCTCCAGCTGGGACTGGGTTTGGGAGAATATTTGCAGCTGGACTTTTCCTTTGGAACTCTGGTTTTGGTAACTGGGCTCAAATGGGGCTCTTGAGCTGGTCTGCAATGTGTTCTGTGAGTAAGTAAGTACCTCTAGTGGATAAGTTGTCATATGTGTTCTGTGGATTAGGCTATAATAGATACTGGAATTGCAAAGTACTGTAATAAAAATGGAAATTATGTAGGATGACTGTCTTGTCTGGTCTGTGGATGCACTGGTGGTTCTGGAAGATAAAAAGAACTTGTTGCTGGGGGAAAAGGTCTTTAGAATTGCTAGGTGGCATAATCAGCTACAAAACTAACTTTTAAAAGCAGTCCCTGCATTTAAGGGTCACGGTTCCTGACATATCTTTTTATAGATAGGTAAGAAAAGTTACCCTAGGGTGTTTAGAGGGCTAAATCAGTTCATAACATTCTTTTTTTTTTCTTCTGCACAAACGAGTTGATTCTCTACATCTGGGCTAAGGATCTAAGTCTGTTTAGAGTTTTAGATTGGGAAGGCATATTCTCATGCAAGACATTTTAAGACAACAAAAGAAAAGTACAGTACGTATATTCCCATAAAATACAGAAAGGGTTAACAATAAATTATTAACCCACGATTTCAGAAATAGAACACATAGCTGGAATTTTAAAATCACGTTCCATTTATTTTACCTTCTAGAGCTTTTAAAACAGTATTAGAAATATTACTACGTTTTTACTGTTTTACTAAACCTTACATTTTAAAGCTAAACTAATGCTGATTTTTTTTTTACAATTCACTACCTAAAAGTTCAAATATATAAACGTATGGATAGTACACTCACAGCTCCAGATCCCGGTTTCTTTCTCTCCATTTTTATCCCTGATCTCGATCCATTAATCCATTAATCAATTAATCTATTTTGAGAAAACAATTCCGTCGTGTTCGTGAGCGTTTAAACTTTATTTTGTATAATACGGACTTGAGCATAAACCAATGTATAACCAAAATGTTGTCTATTATTACGTCAGATCTGCAAAGCAGTTGCCTTATCTGACGTTTCCAGCTAAGTTAAGTTAAGTAAAGACGTCATTAAAAGCTGCCGCAGGGAAGCTACAGTATTCGTCCCTGTACGGACTTGTTTTTTATATATATATATTTATAATTAGGTTTTCATTAGAAAATCCAGACAAAAGGGCGATGTCCGATTTAATGTTTAATTTGAATGTCGCCATTCTAACTCAAAGCCTTCACGGTATCAAACCTGTGTGGTCGCACGTCCCAAACAGTCTGGCTCTGCCAGTGGAGCCTGGAGACCCCAAAAATATAACACACGTTTTGCCTTTTAATAAATTACACCTCTAATAATATTTTTATTAATAATAATAATAATAATAATAATACAAAGTAATAAACACCTTGTTTGAAAAGCGCGGACTGATTAGTAATTTGTACAGAGCAACATAACAAGACAGTGGCCACAGTACATACGGAAATCTCCAACTATACTATATTTAAAAACTGTATCTTTTTTCTGTATATCAAGACCTAGTTTTCAGTGACTACCGCGATACGCCCTTCAATTCCTTACTTTGTTATAGAAAGCAAGTGGCGCTGCTGAAGAAAATATCCTAAAAATAACTACTTTTTGTAGTGTCCGTAATGTGACGAGGGGTCCGGTTCACCTTCAGACTTAATTTCTTATATTAGTATATTGTATATACAGTAGGTTTTACAGTCTGATAAAACCCTTTTTTTCAAAGCGTTTTATAACGCTACTCTTGCACTCTGCTGTCTCCTCGTTCCTTTCAGTCGGGCTTCACCGGTGAAATAAGGATGAAAACATCCTCTCTCTGCCCAGTCTTGCTTTTTGGCGGTTGATGTGTCTTTTCTAGATATGTCTAAAACGGCACCTAATCTGCAGGAAGAAGCTGTTAAATTGGTAAACTGGTATCTGTAGCTGGGTAGCTGCAGAAAGGGATTGAAAACGCACCGACAGAAACTTTTTAAAAACAAATCTGGGTGCGACGGTAGGATGACGTCACAACGGAACGGCCATTTCACGAGGTTCCTAACTCCTCAGCCTCGAGATGTGTTCTGGTTGTTTTCGGTTTTGTTGAAGGTATTTGTACCGTAGCAATGCCGTGCTTTAAATTTCATACTTGGTTATTTAAGATCCCTGTTTATAAGAATAGGTGTGTTAACCCCTCTGTATTCTGGCTAGATTTCACTCTGGAATTCTTAATCTGGCCTACAGTACCTAAAGTTTTTCCTTAAAACAATTGGTGAAGAAATTTCTCACTTTTCAACCACTTTTCATCTGTAGCTCCGAGGAACTGCTGGTATAGTGGTGGACAATGCGTGACGGACTTTGGGATCCTTTGGGATGGAAAAGAAGTGTAGAAATGCAATTTTAATTATGGTCAATTATGGTATTGTAGCCATTTATAGTTATACAGGTCTTGTCCTCAATATTTTCAGTCACAGCAGAACTGGCATCTGATTCATTTCCAGTAGTCTCTCTCATTACTTGACTGTTGGGAACTGTTAGTCCTGCTTCTGTTTATTCTGCAGTCTGGTGAACAACAGGACGTGAAATTAAGATCTATTTGATTAATTGTCTTTTATCCACCCTTTATCAGAAGGCTACTTATTCCTGTTTAAGGGTTTGCCGACCAGGAGTCTATCCCAGAATCCCAGAGGTGTAACTCGGCATTAGTAGTATACTTGTCCCCTTGTAGGGTACATACACAAACACACAGGGCGATGTAGACATTCCAGTGAACCGAACAAGCATGTGTTGAAGATGGAAGATGGAGGGAATCACCCAAAGGAAGATTATGTGAAAGCAGGGAGAAGACACAAACCCCCTACATAAGGTGCACACGTCTGGAATCAAATTCAATGACCCCCAAACACGTTCACCAATTTTATTTCTAAAAAGATAACTTTCTGCATTATGATAAATGATGAATGCACCCTCGTGTTTATTAAAATATAATTCTAAATGATTTTAAAAAATTGTGTTATTTTTCTGTAAGAACTATTTCAATCAAACGCACTAGAAAAAGAAAAACAATATTTTAGGAAATGCAAGATGGTTGAAAAGCCTGGAATGCAAGTGTAATCCTCACTTAAGGGGAGCCGGGCTTTAGAACTGGCTATAGTTGCTCACGGACATAGCGTTGGCTTTATGAACTACAACTCCCATAACGCACTGCTCAAGTTTACGTCACAGTCCCTATTCTGCCTGGCTGTGGTGACCTCTAGCGGGGCCCTCTCAGTTCTGGCAGCTTTACCGTTGATCGTGTGCACTCACCGGCGCGCGCAAGAGGAACTCACACACGGCTCCCTTTTTTAAAGTTTATTTTCTACAAAAATAGAAAAAAACATGGGAGGGTTTCCAGAGATATGTACAAGTCAGGTTTACAGCAGGCTGGTAGCGAGAGTCTGATTCCTACCCTCGTACATGTTGTTTTCCCCTGTTTAAGACGTTTACTATAACACCATTTAAACGCGACACAACATAACAACTCAAGTCACTAAGAACTTAACTCACAACACACAGACAGTTTTCATCTAGCGACTTAACACAGTTAGCTAACGAAGTTCAATTTCGTCTCTGATAACCCGCAGAGCCCGAATACACTTTTGATACTCTTAAAACTCATATAAACGTGTAAACCTTAAACCGAAACTATGACATCAGTAAACATAAACTTACAGACCTTTTAAAAAAGCCTTATTACTTCAGATCTTACCTAAAAAATTAGAAAGAACCATGGGAGAGTTTCCAGAGATACGTACAAGTCAGGCGTACAGCAGGCTGGTAGCGAGGGTCTACCAGCCTGCACGAGGCGCTGTTCCCGATTCCCGGGCCCAGCTGCTCATCACCTGGTTGCACAAGCTTTGACTTTTCATTTTCATTACTATATTTTCAGGTTGTGTTTTTCATACCACTACCGAAAAAAAACATATTTTAGAGGAAAATGTCAGCTTGATTAAAAAAATATTGCTCCTTAAGCCTAGTTCCTTACTGTGCTCATTCTGCCACCTACTGGACAAGGTAATAAATAAAACAAGGAGAAAATCATAGAAAATAACACCCACATTACAGGCCAGCCAAGTAAAGGGTGTAAGATGACCAGGGGAAGGGTCATTCATAACAGGTATTTTCGGAATGACCTATTAAAATACTAGATATGGACCTCAGTAAAATGGCTGCCAAAAAGAACCAGCTGACCCGTATATGGAAAGGGTCTACCCTGAGCAACAATGAGACACAGCTGAGCCGCATCAGGAACCGAAATATAAGTGGCCCGGAGGCAGTGGACAAGGCGGAAGTCGATCAGGTGAATGCGGTTTGGAGGAAGAGAGAAGAGAGAAGAGAGAAGAGAGAAGAGAGAAGAGAGAAGAGAGAAGAGAGAAGAGAGAAGAGAGAAGAGAGAAGAGAGAAGAGAGGAGAGAGAAGAGAGAAGAGAGGAGAGAGGAGAGAGGAGAGAGGAGAGAGGAGAGAGGAGAGAGAGGGGAGAGAGGAGAGAGGAGAGAAGAGAGAGGAGAGAAGAGAGGTTTATGTTAAAGATCGGACTAAGGAATAACGGACTACTGAAAGGAGAAAAGGTTTATGGTTTTTGGATCGCGGATTGGCTTTATTACGGACTTTTGGAACTCGGATCGGAACAGGATTAAGAGAGCGGATTACGGACTGGATTTGGAAGATAATTGGAGGAAGAAACGCCACGAAACTCAGGAAAGAAAAGTGTGGTGTGAGTACTTCTCTCATTTACATAAACTTTCCCCCGGAGGCACCACAAGGGATATCTGAAGGACTGAAAAGAAGTGCACTGATTGTCACATTATCTAAGGTTGTCTTTTAAAATGTACTTGTATTCCATTAACAGCATCTATTGCATTGCCTGAGAAAATCAGAAATTACTGTATGTAATTTGTTCGAATTGGGTTTCTATGAAAAAGACTTGTGAAGAAACCCAGCTGGGACTCAAAACCCTTGCTATCTTGTCAGAAGAAGAGAATGCAATGTGCCCCAAGCAGTATGATTTTCAAAACACAGATTTAGTACCAGAAACAAATAACTTGTAGCTATTTTATAAGAACCTTTCATCTTGTGTTTTAATTGTAATACAGTGTAGTAAAATGCACAATGGTTTGGTTTTGGGAAAGAGAAGGAATAGGAGGGAGAGAGGTAAGAAGGGAAAGCAAATGAAAGAAAAGTCCAGAATAGGCTGTAGGCTGTAGAAAAAATGTGAATAGAATGTGACGTATTCCAAGGAGAAGTCGAAACAAAATAAGACGTTAAAAAGAAATCAGCCTATCACTGTTTGCTGGGAGAATGGATGAATCCTGTCTAATGCTCAGCTGACACCCTGTTAAAAGCAATAAAAGACAATGTTAGTCCTCCGTGGTTAACCTGCATTCATGCTGTTGCTTTAAAACAGATAACAATGGAAGAACTGAATGACATGGCGGAGAATATAGTGGCGTGGGTGGCAGTGTCCATTATCAGAGTGCTGCTCCCAGCCATCTCCCTGTACAATGAAAAGAGGAGCCGGAGAAGAGTCTCTTAATCACCTGCTGCAGATCTAATAACCTTGCCTCTGAATTGTGGATGGTGTTCTTGAATGTGTCAACTCTCCCTTGTCAGCAAATACGAAAGAATTCCCACCCCAAAGACTGTGCGTCTTAATCAATCTGCAGACTCGGAGGCTGATAGTGAGATTTTACAGGTTGTCTCTAAAAGCTTGAACCACTTTCACTGTATGTATTGAGTCAGTGTCAGTCGACGGTCTTCCTATTAAATGAGATGTAAAGTCTCAATTGCACTTAATGAGCATGTTTTCTTTAGTGTTTCAATGAGACTTTTGGGCAGCAGACTGTACTGTATGTGGTGTTTTTTGCAATGGAATGTACAGCAGCACTGTTTCAGAAGGATATACAGTACAAAAGGTAAAATGTAATATTGTGGTAAAATAATTGATAGCTGAATGGATATAAATTAAAATTACAGTGGTTTCCAGTAGTGAAATTAGTGGTAAAGGAAAGAATTCTATGAAGGCTTTAATCCATCCGTTTTCTAACTGGTTTATCTAATACAGGGGAGCCAGAAGCAGGACTCACTCACACCAGGGACAATTTTCACAAAAGCCAATTGCCTGAAGACAACCCAAGCAAACACATGTAGAACCCCAGGTCTGAGGACGAACTCATGGCCCCAGTGCTCTGAGCCATACACATACCAATAGAAAGTCTTATACTACTGTTTGTGCAACAGTACATGAATATAGTTATCTAATTTATTTAGATACATGAATCCATATTATATTCCCTATTAATCAAATTCTGAAAGTATGCTTTTGTTTACTGCGATAGCGAGCGTATTTGCAGAAAAGGTTAAAATATCACTTTTCTCACAAAGTATATAAACAATATGGTCAGAAGGAGCACATAAAAACGTTGCTGAAATAACCACATGTAAGACTTTGATGCTTAAAATGTTTAGGGAGAAATGGAATACTGGTGTGTATTTTTTTCTTTAAACTACCACTACCAGCACTATCCACTTTACATAATGTTTGTTACTAAATGAATATTGTTTATGACCTATAACCAGATGCATTATGCTCCTATTCTTTTTATGCTCAGCTACTGACATTTCCCTTTAGTGGTAAAATTCCATGTAAATATTCAATACTAAGCGGATTAAAACGTGCACAGTAAAGAGATGAAATGATTAAATCTTTTCACTATCGACCAATGCCCCACGAGTGCCCCTGTCGGTCATTTTGGCCAGCCAATCACGTACTGCGGTACGGCGCAGGGGCTTGTGCATAGTTGCGTGCGATATGGGGTTTGTACCATGAACTTTGAATGGCTGCATCTGTATTCAATTAGTTTTTCATTTTGAAATGTATAATTGTTACTTTGAAATTAAGACTGTCTCCGATTGATTTATTCTGATTTTCCAGCCTCACGATGACCTACTTTAATGGCATTAACACTTCTTTGGTCCTCATGTTGAGAGACAGCAGCAACAGACTCGATGCAAATGCTACACCTAGAACCAGCTCTAGACCTTTTGTTAGCTCTCTTGCGCATGAACTAATGATGCAAATACACACAGCTGGCCAAGAAACAGAGCAGCCAAATGTCCAAATACTTTTGGTCCCCTAAACTGGGAGGACTATGTATAAAAAGGGCTGTGATTCCTATATGGTTCACCCACTATAGACGTAAATATCCTCAAATTAAAGCTGACATTCTGCACTTTAACCTCATATCCATTGTTTCATTTCAAACCCAATGTGCTGGAGTACAGAGCCAAAACAAGAAAAATTGTCACTGTCCAAATACTTACGGACTGTATTATATATAAAATAAATGTACAGTGAGTTATCTAAATTAAGCAGGTAGATAACTGTGTGAATAAAAGATGACTTAGTTCTATTGGTCTAGAATCTGGGCCATCTAAATCAACATCCAGATGAAAGGAAGTGAAATTCACTGTTCAAGGAGTGGTCATGATAATCAATGATTATATTGGCCTTTAGCACTATTTGCTTGATGTAGTTGTCTGAAAGCTGTAGTTGTACACCAATAATTTTGTTAGCTAGCTTCACAATCCTGCTCAGTTTGGTTTTATTACACCTGTATGAATGAATGTTAAGACGGATTCAAAGAAAGTTCTAAAGAACAAAGTCATTGTTGTAGTACACGCATTAAAAGAGCAGATTTTTCTTAGGAGGAACTATCACTGTTATTTCTTTTTACATATGGAATCTGTGTTTTCCTCAAAGGTTAGTTTGTAATTAACAACAGTGCCAAGATATTTGTAACTGTTGACAACTTAAATTTCTTGCTCTTCAATAACTGTTGGTTTTGCAGCTGGTGGTTGCTTTCTCTAATCAATGATCATGTCTTTGGTTTTTGACACACTATGCTGAAGGAAGGAGCTGTTACACCAATCAACAAAATAACCCACGACAGGCCAATGATCAGTGTCTGTGTCTTGGAGGAGACTGAAATTGACAAGTCATCAGCAAACCTAATGATGTGCCTGTCTACTAAAGGGCTTCTACAGCTGTCTGTATACAGAATGTTCAGGATAGGGGACAGCACACAGCCCTGAGGAGACCCCGTGGAAGAACAAAGCTGCCCTGATACAAGACCACTTACCCTCACTCTTTGTGATCTGTTGGTCAAAAAGTCTAAGATCCAGACTACAGTATTAAAGTCCAGATTAAAATTTGAGAGTAATCGCTCCACTAACAAGCATGGTTGAATGGTGCTAAAGGCTGATCCGAAATCTACTGTATAAATCAATCTCTGGCATGTCTTGGGACCTTTCAGATGTGAATTAATTCATAAGAGATTCAGTAATGTTAGGGTAGCATCTTTGACCAGCAGGTGCTCTAAGTGGTGGGGAACATGCCTTTTTACAATTTACTCAAATCATTTTATAACTAAAAAGGACAATGCCACTGCTCTGAAATCATTTAATCTTGGGGCATTTGTGTTTTGCAAGTGGCATGACTGTTACCTGTTTCCCCAATTCTGGGTAATTTCTGCTGATTCATACACATATTGAAAACAATGAAATACAGTACAGAACTGCTCAGCACGTAACGTCAGTACCTCAAGTTCAAGTTCAAGTTTATTGTCATTATACTCATATACAGGTATATGGTATAACGAAATGCTATTTAGCTAGCTCTCAGACATAAGTAGTACAAAGAAAAAACAACAACAACAACAATACAATTGTATAACAAAAGAAAGACAGAGACAACAGGCAGTGTGCAAAAAACAACAGGCAACGTGCAAAACAGCAAAAAGGTAACCGGTTATGTGCAAAAACATGCATCAACAGAATGAAATAAAGGGATAGAAATTATGGGGAGTGAGCTTTTGAGATGTATGGTAGAGGTAGATTTTCAATGTGTGTTTGGGGTTTTTGGTAAGAAAGAAAGAAGGCACTGTGAGGTTCAGATCATGGGTGAGAGGTGAGGTGAGAGTGAGAGAGGCTGGGAGTTTAATAGTTTGATAGTGCGGGAGTAAAAACTGTCTCTGTCTGGTAGTCCGGGCCCGAATGCTCCGGTACCGTTTTCCAGATGGTAGTAGATCATAAAGTCTGTAGCTGGGATGTGTGGGGTCTTTGATGATGCTTAGAGCTTTCCTCAAGCACGGTCTCTCATAAATGTCCTGTATAGATGGGAGGGCAGCCCCAGTGATGGACTGGGCAGTTTTCACCACCCGCTGTAGGGCTTTGCGGTCAGCAGCACTGCAGTTGCCATTCCACACTGTGATGCAGCCTGTCAGTATGCTTTCTGTAGTGCATCTGTAAAAGTTAGTGAGGATCTGGGGACATATCTTAGCTTTCTTCAACCGTCTTAGGAAGTACAGGCGCTGTTGCGCTTTCTTGATCAGGCAGGTGGCATTGAGAGACTATGTGAGGTCCTCGGTGATATGGACGCCAAGGAATTTCAAGTTACTGACCCTTTCCACTTCAGTCCCGTTGATGTGGATAGGGGCATGTCCGGTTTGCAGTTTCCTGAAATCAACGATCAGCTCCTTGGTTTTGCTGACGTTGAGGGTGAGGTTGTTGTCATCACACCACGTTGTAAGGAGATTGACCTCCTCCCTGTAGGCCCTCTCATCATTGTCTGTGATCAGACCTACAACTGTGGTGTCATCGGCAAACTTGATGTTGGAGTTGGTGTTGTGTTTGGGCTTACAGTCGTGGGTATAGAGGGAGTAGAGCAATGGACTAAGCACACACCCCTGGGGGACCCCAGTGTTCAGAGTTAGTGTGCCGGAGGTGTGGTTTCCAAGCCTGACAGCCTGAGGTCTGCCTGTCAGAAAGTCCCGAATCCAGTTGCAGAGGGTGGTGTTGAGACCCAGTGCACTGAGTTTCTTGACTAGTTTCTCTGGGATGATAGTGTTAAAAGCTGAGCTGAAGTCGATGAATAGTAGTCTTGTGTATGTGTTCTTTTTGTCCAGATGGAATAGGGCACCTGCTCACTGAGGTTATGAGGTCTGAGACTTTTCCTGACTTTTTTTGAAAATGTCTCGTTGAGTATTAAATTCAACCTTGGTGTTGGCAGCGAGCTTCTCTTTAAGACTAAAGCAATGTTTGTCAAATGTATGTTAAAAATGCAAGAGGCAGAACAGACAAATCTTAAGAGCTTAGAACTTAAAAGTCACCACTACATTTGTTTCACATTATATGCATTAAAAGATGCTACCATGGGACATGTAAAAGTCAAACTGAAGAGACAATGGCAACAAAGCTCTAGCAAGTAAACGTACAGTATAGTAATTACCTTCTGGAGAAGGATCAAGTCACCCTTGATAAGAGTATCTCCTAAGCTTCAAATTACAGTATTCTGGAGAAGTTATAATACAGAGAACTTCATAACAATATCAGCTCTAATATCCATATGGCTGTCACTTAATCTTTTCTTGCTCTGCATTAATTAATTACTATTACTGCAATTATTACTTGATAAATAATGTCTTTGTTAGTGCTTTTCATCCAAGAGATCCCAAAATGGTTTACATACAGAAAGGGCTGCTCTTCATCTGCCACCTAGGTCCCCCCTAGGTTTTAAAATAAAATAAAGGTTTTATTTACTTATAGGAATGTTACTTAGAAACGTGGACGTTTCTTTTTCCACGGTGGGTCTAATGTGAGACATATTTGGTTTAACATGTTCAGTGTTCAGTGTGTGGTAGTTTGTTTGGTGCGAGTGAAGTCTTATTTAATCTCTGACCCAGGGAAAAGTGTGGTGTGGACGGCTGAGGACAGAATGCAGGCTCGCGCTGTGTCCGTTATTTTGATTCTCTTTGTCTTCTTCTTGCTTGATCGGCTAGTTTACTTTTTTTGTTTTACCAATAAAGTTTGATAATCGGCCAGTAAAAGCTCTGTTGTCTTTCACCTGAATGCCTGAAACATTTTACCGAACCCAGGATTTTACATATTTGGTGGCAGCGTCGGTTTTTTTTTTATTTTTGTGTGTGTGGTCTTCACGGACAAAAACTTCAGCACCGTGCCTTGCCGTTTGGACATTTCTTTTGGATGATTCGCTGTTCGCAAAAGGACTACACGTGAGTTTACTACACTGCTTTGGCATTTCATGGATTCAGTAGGATGAGCATCATTATCTGACTGAGTATTTTAATGACTTTAGGATATATGTTTTTATCAATATTACCTTGAAACGAAACGTACTGCAATTCGTTACTTGTTCGCCTCAAGTAAAATCTTCAAGTTAAGAACTTTTAACTTTAATACTGCCATCTCCGATCGCATTTTGGATATTTTTTTTGGCTTTGTGTTATTCTGTACTTTGCATACGGATTTGTTGGGGTTTTTTTTTTCGTCCGGCCAAAATTACTATAATATTTCTGAAGATTCTTGGAGTGAATCCGTTAGGAGAAAGTCACAGTTTTGAAACTGAGGATGTCTACAGACATGTCTGACGATGACACATTCACTGCTGTGGTGCACTTCAAAGCCGTTTTGCCGGCGGATTTCACTGGTGAAGGAACCGAAAGTTTTTCACAGTGGGTTAGACGTTTTCAAGTGTGCTGTGAGACTTCAGGTATGGATAAAACACAAATAGCTAAAATTCTTCCATCGAGATTGGCGGGTGCTGCATTTAGTTATTGGGACAGTCTCCCAGATACAGTGAAATGTGATTATGATAACACTTGCAAACACATGCAATCCGTTTTCGGACAAAAACAGGAACTCAGGACATTTCAAACATATCTGAATGCACGGCCGCGTCAGCCTAATGAACCTTTGGAGGTGTATGCAGCAGAGTTGCGTCGCCTTGTACTGCAAGCTTTCCCAGATTATGGGCAAACTGCCATTACATGAGAAATCCTGAGGCGTTTCATTGCTGGACTTGACCTTGAGTTACAAGCAAAATTGTACGAGTTTGGCGTTACCACTCTTGATGAAGCTCTTAAGGTAGCTGGACAGTGTGAGAGAGCGTGTTCCACATTCCATGGCATCTTCCCAGCAGCAGTGTCAATGACTACTCCACCGCCTGCTCTCTCCACCCCAGTCCATAGCTTGACTAATACCAGTGTTGACAAGCTAGCAGCCCAGCTAGACAAACTTACACTTCAAGTGGACAGATTGCAGTCAGCTGTAACATCACTGACTCGCACCCAGGCATGTACCCATTCTCATTCCCCGGAGGTCCAGTCTTCATCTGCTGCACGTAGGAGACCACAGTCCCCAGACCACAGCAGAGGCAGATCTCCTTCACGCAGCTGCATCAGTCAAAGCCGACCTTTTCGCAAGCCCCAGTCCTGGTGCCAGGTCATACCAACAACACCACGGTTATCATGAACCTTTACGCTGGGACCGGCAGGTGTCAGGCCATCATCAGACACATGAAGCTTGGGACACGTTGCTGAGATCCATTCAGTTTGCCTACAATACAAGTGTACATGCTAGCACTGGGTATACACCATTCTATCTGGTGCATGGTCGTGAGGCTCGGTTGCCAGTTCATCTATTATTTTTGCCTAAGGCTGAACTATCATCTGCATCTCCAGGAACACCAGCTGAATATGCTGCATTTGTTTGTCGTAAACTCCAGCATGCTTATCAGTCCAGCCAGGAACATTGTGAAGCTGCACATCTACAACAAAAGACCCAGCATGACAAAAAAGTAAAGTACTCACCTTACCACAAGGGAGACTTAGTTTGGTTGAACGATCCAGCTCATTTACGGTGTAAACTGGCGCCACGTTGGAAAGGGCCATACTGTATCATACAGTTAATACGTCCTGCTGATGGAGATGGGGTGCTGTATGTCATTAGACAGAAAGACTCCCCTGATGGACCTACCCAAGTTGTTCATCACAACTGTCTGAAAGCTTATTTGACACCTGGTTTTCCACAGACAGAATGTCTCCCTCCAACTGCACCTGTCGAGCTTCAGCAGACTCAAAGGGTGCAACCCCAGGACAACCCAGATGTACAGGTACCTAGTGCTACCCCTGAGTTGCTTTCTATCATTTTCTCTGGTGTGAAGCAGTGCCACCATCCTGCCAGACATACAATTAATGAACAGTCAACTGCACAATGCGTCCAACACCTGAGGCTGAAGACTCAGCTGTTGAAAAGTAGAGCTTTGAGAGCTCTTTAACCAAAGATACAATAATGGCATTGGACACTTCATGATTTTTGGACATTACTGCTTTGTATAATGCAATAAGGGAGCCATTTTCTTGCAGCAAGTCATTGTACACTTTTTCAATCATTTGGTCTGCATCCAAAGGCTGAAGAAAGATGCATCTGTCATGCTCAGCTGTGCCTATAGTAATTCCTGGAACAGCTGATAACTGCATGATCACAGATTCAGTAATACTTATAACCATTTCACTCAAGGTTTGCAGAGGTCTCTTCAGATCTTCAGTACTGGACTCAGGGCTGGAACAGTTTAGCTGAATTTTCTTTAGCAGATTATCTGTGACTCCATGTACTATTTCAGAAGAAACAAGAGAAACTTCAGAAGATTGAGCACTGGGTGTTGCCTCTTTGTTGTGCTCACTAGTTATTTTAATATCACCCATCACCTCATCAACGATCTCACTTGCTTCTCTGCTAATACTGGTCTCTGGTGAAAGGGATGAACATTGGGAAGCTGAATGTGTCAGCTTGGAAATGTTGGTCACCATAGAACTGATTATGGTTTTGACCACTGTCTCATTTCTGGAGGCTGCAGCTTTCTGTAGAACCTGTTGGGATCCAGTTTGACACAGCAATTCATTGTGAACAGAGCTGGCAACCTGCTGAATCTTGTGTGGTTCATGAAACACATCATTATCCTGTTTCACAACTGTTATCTCCTGGTTTTCTGACAAGTCCTGCAACACACTGTCAAAGAGGTCCACAGCTAGCTGACTCAGCAAAGACACAGACATCTTCCCTGGGATTTCTGTAGAAGTTTCCTCTTTTATCAAAGTAGGGTATATCTGCAATAGCAGCTGTGTTATGATGTTTTCCACAGTCTCAGTACACACTAAAGTCATATTAAGTGATTCTGTTGATTTAGCCATAGAACTTTCCTGGAGCCCAACTGAGGAAACCGGTTCAATATTCAACGGTTCTACAGGGACACTGAGTGGTTTGATTTCAGAACTGTTTTCAAGGTGGGAGTCTCTTTTCAGTTCCTCAGAAGAACTCTTCTCAATTTCTGATGTCATCCTGCCTGCTGGTATATTACCTATGATAACAAAGAGCTTTTCATTTAATGATAGTAAAACAAAATATCAGAAAGTATGTAGAATTGAAACAAAAACTAAATTATATTGAGAAGTAACGAATGACAGGCATCACAAAATATTTGAGTATAAAGCTTCATGTTCCTGTAAAACTATTACATCTTGGAGCTCAGGTAACTACATACAAAGCAGCAGCCATATTCACAGATACTGTATATATGGCTACTGAATATATGGCTATATTCACTCATTCTCTCATTCATAGTCATGGCCTACACTATCTTGTCTAAATACATCAAAAACATTTAAAAGATACAACAGATAGAAAATCAAGGTACTGTATATTTATATACAGTCACTACATTTTTTAAATTCTACTTCATAACAACTAAAATGTTAATACACTATTAAATGATTTGATTTGATTTCCTTCTTACCTTGATTTTCACTGTCTTCAGGCTCCATTGATAAATCACACGCAGAAGACAAAACATCCATGACAGACTTTACAAGCAAGCTGGAAAGCTGATTAATTGCATCATGGTAGATCTGTGAACTGGGCACTGATGGTTCAGTACTTTTCTGTGGTCTGTGATCCTTGGCAGTCAGAGACACCTTCTCTGAAATCCTTTGGGAAGACTTAAATTCCGTATTTGTATCACAATCTTGAAAAAGTGAAACATCTTTCTCATTTGTGGCAAAAATTGGAGAATCAGGAAAACTGAGGCACTGCTTCAACAGCTTTTTCACTGATTTCTCAGTAAATGAATACAACAACTGCATAGAGAGCTCTGAGGACTTTGGATGGGATAAATCCTGAACTACTAGAGGGCTCTTTAAAGTTGGATCTGAATTAGATTTGTGAGCTGTGCCCAATTGTACTGCAATTCCCGATTTCAAAATTAAATGGAAAACATTTTTGACAAGTTCTTCTGAAAATACACGCAGAGAACCACTCGAGACAAGTTGTTCCACTTTCCTTTCAATAGGACTCATTGTAGAACTCTCTGTGGAGGTCCTGACTTGGTCCTTAGGCTCTTCTGAAACCCTTGTCTGCAGTGGGGGGAGATTGTGCTTTGCTGTGGCTCCTGGTACTTGAGATGCACAGGACGCCTCTTCAGCTGAAAGCTTTTCAATGTTCAAGTTAACGTTATTGGAGTGGGTTTGAAATGCTTTATTCTCAGTGACGAGACCAGCAGCACACTCTGATTTCTTTTGGCTTACTCTAGACTTGCTTTTTGTATCTGAGGCCTCCGTTACATCAAGTTCGCCCATAATAATGTCAACAATACCCATGGCAACAATTTCAATGTCAGACACTGCAGACTCTGCACATGCTATGTGTTCTGCTGAGAAGTCAAGCTTTGGTGAAATGAGAGGGCTTGGCTGGTCTCCTTCCTCAACATTGTCAAGTGTTGTTTTCTCTGAGCCTCTCTTTTGTTCTGCAGCATTTAAGCTGTTTTGATCTGTAAATGAATCTTCTATCTCATTGCTTCTGCAAGGAAGTTCCATGAACTCTTGTTCACCCAGTCCCATGTCATTTGAAGTAGAGGGTTTCTTCCAAACCCAGGACCGGGGAACTCGATTGCTTTTACATGTCAATTCATTTTCTTGTTCTGCTGTAGGAGTAGGTTGATCCTGAAGTTTTGATGAAGCATCAGTCAGGGCTCTATAGGGAGTGTCCCGACTCATGACTTCTGTGTCATCTGTATAAGAATCAATCACCATCCCAGGCACATTTATGGGTGGGAAACGTTGAACAGAATATTCTCTGCGGTTACTTTTAGTGTACTCTGTAGTGTACTCGTCTTGGTGGCCATGGACTATTTTACGAAGTGGCCGGAGGCCTACGCCCTCCCGGACCAGAGTGCCCCCACGGTGGCCGATGCACTTCTGGAGGGGATGTTTGCCAGGCTGGGGGTGCCGAAGGAGTTACACAGTGACCACGGGTGTAAGTTCGAGTCCCAGGTCTTCGCCAGAGTGTGCCAGCGCCTGGGGATCACTAAGACGCGGACCACCCCGCTGCATCCCCAGAGCGACGGGTTGGTGGAGCGGTTTAATTGGACGCTCGCCACCCAGCTGGCCACCCTGGTGTCCCGGAACCAACGGGACTGGGACCGCCACCTCCCCCTTGCGCTCTGGGCGTATCGGACCGCGGTCCAGGAATACACCGGGTGCACCCCGGCCTCGCTCATGCTGGGCCGGGAAATGCGAACCCCGGTGGACCTGGTCTTCGGCCCGCCGCCCGGAGACGGGTCGGCACCGCCGGCTGGACCGGACTACGAGTGGGACCTGCGGCAGCGGATGCGGCGGGTGCACAGCTTTGCACGGACCCACCTGACTCAGATGGGGGTCCGGCAGAAGCGGCACTACCACCTGCGCTGCAGGGGGCCTGCCTTCCAGCCCGGGGACTCAGCCCTAAGCTGGCGCCATCGTGGGAGGAACCTGCTGAGGTACTCGGGGTGGTGGGCGAGGTCTGCTACCGTGTCCGGTTGCGAAGAGTGGTGGGAGAGTGGTGGTCCTGCACCGAGGCCACCTGGCCCCCTACCGGGCCCGGGAGGAGGAGCCGTGTGGGGAGGCTCCAGACTTATAAGTGTATAGCGTGTTGTTAAGTAATTACCACCCTAAAGATGTGTACGTGTTCCATCAGTCTCCTCATGTGCATGTATATCCTGTGTTTGGTTTTGTGGTTGTTAATGAATAAAGCTATCCCTTGGTTTGTTAATCGCGTCTCCACTGGTCCTTTGTTCTGAAAAGAACCTGTAAACGCTACAGTATATTGTATATACAGTACAGTAGGTTTTATAGTCTTATAAAACATTTTTTTCGAAGCATTTTATAATGCTAATCTTGCACTCTGCTGTGTCCTAGTTCCTTTCAGTTGGGCTTCACTGGTGAAATAACGATGAAAACATCCTCTCTCTGCCCAGTCTTGCTTTTTGGCGGTTGATGTGTCTGTATGTGTCTTTTCTAGATATGTCTAAAACAGCACCTAATCTGCAGGAAGAAGCTGTTAAATTGGTAAACTGGTATCTGTAGCTGGGTAGCTGCAGAAAGGGATTGAAAACGCACCGACAGAAACTTTTTAAAAACAAATCTGGGCGCGACGGTAGGATGACGTCACAACGGAACGGCCATTTCACGAGGTTCCTAATTCCTCAGCCTCGAGATGTGTTCTGGTTGTTTTCGGTTTTGTTGAAGGTATTTGTACCGTAGCAATGCCGTGCTTTAAATTTCATACTTGGTTATTTAAGATCCCTGTTTATAAGAATAGGTGTGTTAACCCATCTGTATTCTGGCTAGATTTCACTCTGGAATTCTTAATCTGGCCTTCCTAAAGTTTTTCCTTAAAACAATTGGTGAAGAAATTTCTCACTTTTCAACCACTTTTCATCTGTAGCTCTGTAGATCTGGGATGGAAAAGAAGTGTAGAAATGCAATTTTAATTATGGTCAATTATGGTATTGCAGCCATTTATAGTTATACAGGTCTTGTCCTCAATATTCTCAGTCACAGCAGCATGACACATGGAATATTATCCATCCATTGTCTAATCACTTGATCCAATCCAATGCTGTGGAGAAGGGCTCTGCAATTACCAGAGGTCAGTTTCTTCATTTCTGTTGCAGTGTGAGAGCAAAGAAAATTACAGTCATCAACAATTATACTGCTTATCTGTTTAGTTGGAAGAGAATTATCCTTTCTTTTGGACAGAATCTGCATTTGGATTTGTGACCAAGATTACATAATACAAATACCAAAGCTTGGAACGTCTGAAAAAGACTCAGTGGATGACAGAGGGATCAAATTTCCTGACAAAATGTGTGTTCACTGATTGATCTGCAGAGCCACACGGTCAGGCTGGGTGCAATAAGATGTGGATACAGTCCTTCAAATTCAAATCCCTAGTACAAAAAGAGAATACAATCCATTTTATCCAGCAGCCATATCACTCTGCAACTCACAACTGGCAACCCACTGAAGCTCAGCAGGTGTGAGCCTGGTCAGTACCTGGTTGTGAGACCTCCTGGCAAAAACTAAGGTTGCTGCTGGAAGAGGTGTTAGTGGGGCCAGCAGGGGGCGCTCACCCTGCGGTCCATGTGGGCCCTAATGCCCCAGTATAGTGACGGGGACACTATACTGTAAACAGGCGCCGTCCTTCGGATGAGACATAAAACCGAGGTCCTGACTCTCTGTGGTCATTAAAAATCCCAGGGCGTTTCTTGAAAAGAGTAGGGGTATAGGATTTCCCATTGGCCTTTACCAGTCATGGCCTCCTAGTAATCCCCATCTATGAATTGGCTTCATTACTCTGCTCTCCTCCCCACTAATAGCTGATGTGTGGTGAGTGTTCTGGCGCACTATGGCTGCCGTCGCATCATCCAGGTGTGGCTGCACATTGGTGGTGGTGGAGGGGAGTCCCCATTACCTGTAAAGCGCTTTGAATGGAGTGTCCAGAAAAGCGCTATATAAGTGTAAGCAATTATTATTATTATTATTATTTTAATACCCTGAATGTATGAAATGAGCACATGCTTGTTTTTAGCCTAGTCTTACTGACAATCACATTGCTGGTCTGATCACCTGCAGGATACGAGAACTCCATTTCTATAATATTTTGTCTTTGAAGAACTGGCATCTGATTCATTTCCAGTAGTCTCTCTCATTACTTGACTGTCTGTTGGGAACTGTTAGTCCTGCTTGTGTTTATTCTGTAGTCTGGTGAACAACAGGTCGTGAAATTAAGATCTATTTGATTAATTGTCTTTTATCCACCCTTTATCAGAAGGCTACTTATTCCTGTTTAAGGGTTTGCTGACCAGGAGTCTATCCCAGAATCCCAGAGGTGTAACTCAGCATTAGTAGTATATTTGTCCCCTTGTAGGGTACATACACAAACACACAGGGCGATGTAGACATTCCAGTGAACCAAACAAGCATGTGTTGAAGATGGAAGATGGAGTGAATCACCCAAAGGAAGATAATGTGAAAGCAGGGAGAAGACGCAAACCCCCTACATAAGGTGCACACGTCTGGAATCAAATTAAATGACCCCCAAACACGTTCACCAATTTTGTTTCTAAAAAGATAACTTTCTGCATTATGCTAAATGATGAATGCACCTTCGTGTTTATTAAAATATTATTCTAAATGATTTTTAAAAATTGTGTTATTTTTATGTAAGAACTGTTTCAATCAAACGTACAAGAAAAAATCAATATTTTAGGAAATGTTGGAAAAGGAAAAGATAGTTGAAAAGTATGGAAGCCCGTTTCCGCCAGGGAGAAAAAAAAAACGCGCTATGGTATCTCAGAATTCCGATTTAGTATCTCAGAATTGCAACTTAGCAACTCAGAATTCCGACTTAGTATCTCAGAATTGCGACTTAGTATCTCAGAATTCCGACTTAGTATCTCAGAATTGCGACTTAGTAACTCAGAATTCCGACTTAGTATCTCAGAATTGCGACTTAGTATCTCAGAATTGCGACTTAGTAACTCAGAATTCCGACTTTATATCTCACATTTGCGACTTCGAAATAGCCCATATTTCATTGTCTGTCCTTTTGTTATTGTAACGGATTCGGGTTCTAGGGCTTGTGCCCTCGCTGCTCCCACCCTAGTTTGTGCCTCACTGCATTGGCTCAAACCAAGGTCCTGCCAACTGAGGTACTTTCTGATATACTAAGTCGCAATTCTGAGTTGCTAAGTCGCAATTCTGAGTTGCTAAGTCGGAATTCTGAGATACCATAGCGCGATTTTTTTACTCCCTGGCGGAAACGGGCTTCTATAGAAAAGCCTGGAATGCAAGTGTAATCCTCACTTAAGGGGAGCCGGGTTTTAGAACTGGCTATAGTTGCTCACGGACATAGCGTTGGCTTTATGAACTACAACTCCCATAACGCACTGCTCAAGTTTACGTCACAGTCCCTATTCTGCCTGGCTGTGGTGACCTCTAGCGGGGCCCTCTCAGTTCTGGCAGCTTTACCGTTGATCGTGTGCACTCACCGATGCACGCAATAGGAACTCACACACGGTTTCCTTTTTTAAAGTTTATTTTCTACAAAAATAGAAAAAAACATGGGAAGGTTTTCAGAGATATGTACAAGTCAGGTTTACAGCAGGCTGGTAGCGAGAGTCTGACTCCTACCCTCATACATGTTGTTTTCCCCTGTTTAAGACGTTTACTATAACACCATTTAAACGCGACAACATAACAACTCAACTCACTAAGAACTTAACTCACAACACACAGACAGTTTTCATCTAGCGACTTCACACAGTTAGCTAACGAAGTTCAATTTCGTCTCTGATAACCCGCAGAGCCCGAATACACTTTTGATACTCTTAAAACATATAAACGTGTAAACCTTAAACCGAAACTATGACATCAGTAAACATAAACTTACAGGCCTTTTAAAAAAGCCTTATTACTTCAGATCTTACCTAAAAAATTAGAAAGAACCATGGGAGAGTTTCCAGAGATACGTACAAGTCAGGCGTACAGCAGGCTGGTAGCGAGGGTCTACCAGCCTGCACGAGGCGCTGTTCCCGATTCCCGGGCCCAGCTGCTCATCACCTGGTTGCACAAGCTTTGACTTTTCATTTTCATTACTATATTTTCAGGTTGTGTTTTTCATACCACTACGGAAAAAAAAACATATTTTAGAGGAAGATGTCAGCTTGATTAAACAAATATTGCTCCTTAAGCCTAGTTCCTTACTGTGCTAATTCTGCCACCTACTGGACAAGGTAATAAATAAAACAAGGAGAAAATCATAGAATATAACACCCACATTACAGGCCAGCCAAGTAAAGGGTGTAAGATGACCTGGGGAAGGGTCATTCATAACAGGTATTTTCGGAATGACCTACTTAAAATACTAGATATGGACCTAAGCAAAATGGCTGCCAAAAAGAATCAGCTGACCCGTATATGGAAAGGGTCTACCCTGAGAAACAATGAGACACAGCTGAGCCGCATCAGGAACTGAAATATAAGTGCCCCGGAGGCAGTGGACAAGGCGGAAGCCGATAAGGTGAATGCGGTTTGGAGGAAGAGAGAGGAAAGAGGTTTATGTTAAAGATCGGACTAAGGAATAACGGACTACTGAAAGGAGAAAAGGTTTATGGTTCTTGGATTGCGGATAGTGGATAAGGATACATCGCGGATTGGCTTTATTATGGATTTTTGTAACTCGGATCGGAACAGGATTAATAGAGCGGATTACGGACTGGATTTGGAAGATAATTGGAGGAAGAAACGCCACGAAACTCAGGAAAGAAAAGTGTGGTGTGAGTACTTCTCTCATTTACATAAACTTTCCCCCGGAGGCACCACAAGGGATATCTGAAGGACTGAAAAGTGCACTGATTGTCACATTATCTAAGGTTGTCTTTTAAAATGTACTTGTATTCCATTAACAGCATCTATTGCACTGCCCGAGAAAATGAGAAATTACTGTATGTAATCTGTTCGAATTGGGTTCCTATGAA
This sequence comes from Atractosteus spatula, assembly GCF_055471065.1. Taxonomy (NCBI): domain Eukaryota; kingdom Metazoa; phylum Chordata; class Actinopteri; order Semionotiformes; family Lepisosteidae; genus Atractosteus; species Atractosteus spatula. Next base: position 217,507 of record NW_028296630.1, on the reverse strand, counting down.
AAAGACTTGTGAAGAAACCCAGCTGGGACTCAAAACCCTTGGTATCTTGTCAGAAGAAGAGAATGCAATGTGCCCCAAGCCATATGATTTTCAAAACAGATTTAGTACCAGAAACAAATAATTTGTAGCTATTTTATAAGAACCTTTCATCTTGTGTTTTAATTGTAATACAGTGTATTAAAATGCACAATGGTTTGGTTTTGGGAGAGAGAAGGAATAGGAGGGAGAGGTAAGAAGGGAAAGCAAATGAAAGAAAAGTCCAGAATAGGCTGTAGGCTGTTGAAAAAATGAGAATAGAATATGACATATTCCAAGGAGAAGTCGAAACAAAATAAGACCTTAAAAAGAAATCAGCCTATCACTGTTTGCTGGGAGAATGGATGAATCCTGTCTAATGCTCAGCTGACACTCTGTTAAAAGCAATAAAAGACAATGTTAGTCCTCCGTGGTTAACCTACATTTATGCTGTTGCTTTAAAACAGATAACAACGGAAGAACTGAATGACATGGCGGAGAATATAGTGGCGTGGGTGGCAGTGTCCATTATCAGAGTGCTGCTCCCAGCCATCTCCCTGTACAATGAAAAGAGGAGCCGGAGAAGAGTCTCTTAATCACCTGCTGCAGATCTAATAACCTTGCCTCTGAATTGTGGATGGTGTTCTTGAATGTGTCAACTCTCCCTTGTCAGCAAATAAGCCAATAAGAAAGAATTCCCACCCCAAAGACTGTGCGTCTTAATCAATCTGCAAACTCAGAGACTGACCGTGAGATTTTACAGGTTGTCTCTAAAAGCTTGAACCACTTTCACTGTATGTATTGAGTCAGTGTCAGTCTACGGTCTCCATATTAAATGAGATGTAAAGTCTCAAATTGCACTTAATGAGTATGTTTTCTTTAGTGTTTTAATGAGACTTTCTGGTAGCAGAATGTATGTAGCGTTTTTTGCAATGGAATGCACAGCAGCACTGTTTCAGAAGGATATACAAAAGGTAAAATGTACTGTAATATTGTGGTAAAATAGTTGATAGCTGAATGGATATGATTTAAAATTACAGTGGTTTCCAGTAGTAAAATAATGTTAAAAGAAAAGAATTCTATAAAGGTAATGAAGGTTTTAATCCATCCATTTTCTAACTGCATTATCCAATACAGGGTTGCAGGGGAGCCAGAGGCATGATTTACCCTGAACTGGACACCTGTCCATCACAGCGCACACTCACACCAGGGACAATTTTCACAAAAGCCAATTACCTGAAGACAACCCAAGCAAACACATGTAGAACATACAAACCCCAGGTCTGAGGATGAACTCATGGCCCCAGTGCTCTGAGACAGCACCACTGCCCCACTTTTTTATGCTACTATATTCCAGTTAAATACCAGAGTTTACTGTTGCTTATTTTAGCCTGGAAGAGATACATTATGATCATTTGATACTGGCAAATATTCTTGTGGCACAAGGAAAGCGGTACAAACATTATATTTCCACTAGAGGGAACAGTAGGTTTTTGGACTAAACTGTCCTGCTTTGGCAACACTGTATTTTTATGGTATATAAATGAGTTATTTCTGGATAATCACTTCAGGAACTCACTTTATCCCCTGAACAGTAGTCACTGTAAATATAATTTGTCTTTTACTTCCCAAAACAATTCAATATTTCCCACTGTACTGCATACAGTATTTAGCCTCTAGAATTTAATTTGCTCAATGGTAGTCTTGAAGCATGTAGTTAGTACTGTATAGGTACTATCATTTAACAGCATTCATGAGATACATTCAAACAGAATATTAATTCCATATATTCAATTGAACCTTTCAAAGAGAACAACCATTTCCCTGTGAAATTAGGCTTTTCTCTGTCACTTCTCAGGTGGCTCTGACAATCAGCTGCCGTTAAATTGTGGCTGTGGGCATCTGTTTCAATGGAGTTTCTACTCCCTCTTTAAGTGTGATATTAGAAATACATCTTTTTTTGCTCAAAAACTGCTTTTTACAAATTAAAGATACGGCTATAAATTAATATGACGTTGTGGCTGTGAAGCCTTCTTAAGGTGTGTGGAGACACACCTGAAGAAGGCTTCACAGCCGAAACCTTTTCTCTCTTCTCTTTTCAGCATGGAATAAACCTATTGTTCCTTTACAGACTACGCATGCTGACGCAGCTACCCACCTGCACTACTATAAACGAATATAGCATACAATGGCATCTAATTATAACAACTTATACTTGGGATTTTTTAAAGAATCTTTTGTTTTTAATCCATAGCATAATATTACATTATGAAAGACAGTTTTGTGCAGAAAAAAAAGCACCTTTACATTTTCCTTTATTTATTTAAAAACTAAGAGCTTTTTTTTAAGTGGTAAGAATGGTAAATTGTGCCATGTGAAGTTCATTTTTCAGTTTCCACTGTCTACATTCCTGGGCACGGCTTATATGTGGGTTAATATTTACCTATCGGATTAGCAAAGGTTAAAATAACACAACTGAAACAGGATGAGGAAATGTGCACACACTCCTCTGACATACTCATGAGAGAGAGTCTTTCCCCACTTGACATGCTTTGAGCTTATAAAAGAGAGATCACCCACTGGAGAAGAACACGACTGTGAGTGACATCACTGTGAGGTCATAGGCATTGAGCAGGTCAGACAATCAAGACTGCAAGGGGAGACTCAATCCTACCCAACATTAGAGACATGCCTGCTTTTGCAAGTGCCAGCTTGATAATGGTTTAAGTTCCTCAGATATTTTTTAACTTCAGCTAGGCGTATGGCCATTGACTTAAAAATCAGTAAATCATTAAGGAATGCTGGAAGGTTTAATAGACTTAAGATATTCTTACCAGATCGAAACACCAGCACGGCACTGTAACCTTATTCTTTATAAAAATGTGAACATAAACTCTCTCTTTTAAACTGTACAGGCCTATTACAAAGCCAGTCGAAGTGGACAGCTCCACAGAGTAAACAGTCATATAATCCAATGCTTCAAGTTGATCAATAATGTAGTAACTGTACTGTATATGAAGATGTGGTGATTGTTTTTATTTAACCTTATCCACCTGTTCTGAAAAGCATAGGTTGTCTTGTGTTTTGCAATACGTAGTCTGTGGTGTTATTGATTTAGCTAGTAAAAATATATATATTACTCATCCATTGTGTGGTTTCTGTGTAAAGTGTTGTCAGCATTACACTATTAATATATTACAATACTGCTGTGAAAACAAACTTATTGATTATGTTTAAAAGACACTGGAGATCACTTGCATTTGCAATATTTTGAGAAAAGTGTAGTGTTGAAAGCTAATACACACGTATATTCCCCCCCGATATATTCAGTACTTCATTCAAAAAATGTTTTTTTAGATGCATGACTTCCTCATGATACATATCCTTTCTAAATACATTTTACTTTTGCTATTAAGGTCAGTACTGAATAGTTTAGGAACATGTAAAGGTTTATTCCATGCTGAAAAGAGAAGAAAAGAAACAATATTTCAGCTGTAGAGTCTTCTTCAGGTGTCAGTTCCTGTTTCTTTTCTTCTCTTTTGCAGCCTACGCGTGTTGACGCACTACCTACTTGAGCTACTGCAGAGTTTTCTTACATATTACTTACCACCATTTGCTTTGACTTGGAAAAACTATGCAGTATCTTTTGAAAAGCAGCCCTTTCTTGTTCGTCTATTTCTGCCAGCCACGTGTTACTGGCAGTCCTCAAATGTGTCAACTACTGTGAGGAAGGCCTTCCACACTCCAGGCCTGCTTGTGCACACAGCCCCGCCTCCTCTTCTCGTTTGACTGATCTCTCGGTTCGTGTCCGCGATGCAGGTCCAGTGCGGACCCCCGCCCTTCGTCACACACCACGGAGTGGTCCACCATGATGCCGAAAGGCCTGGCCTCTGGCAGCTGCATCGTCGTCACGTTGTACACCTTGTGCGCCACGGAGCAATTCGACGGCAGAGGCCGATGAAGCTTCCCCCAACTTTTGGCAAAGAAGTCGTCTCCTAAATAGTTAACCAGCAAACCCGAGTAGAGATCTGAAACGGAACAGAGTCACAGGTTCCATGTTAGAATCTGTCCCAGGCACACTTTCTACCCAACCAAAAACAGGAAGTGCACTTGCTACCAAAACGTCAAACTGGAACCGAGAACAAGTGAATGTGTATTTCTCCCCCCCCTCTCTGAATGCTGTACTGTACTGGCTGCTACCCAGAACGTTCTTTTTTAAATCAACACCACCAATATACAGTAGTTCAAGTGTGAAGTGTGACATATTGCTTTTGAAGGGCGGTGTTTGAAACTTACTGGATTGTTACTTTTCTACATAACCTTTATTTTAAATGTATTTAAATAAAATATGACAACCGTTTCCAATAACCTTTAAAGTAACAGCAGAATGAGATCCTTGGATCAATTAATCAATTTCTTTTCAAAACTAGTTGAGTTTAATGGAACAAACTGCACGTGTTATTTAAGTCCTGGTTCCTTTCAAGAAACAGCAGGATGAGATCCTTGAATGAACTACTAAGAAATTAGCTAAATGGGCCAAATGTAACCTCTCGTGTTCTTAGGTATTAAATGGTATCTAAAGAAGCTACACAAGTTATATTTTTATCCTTTCTTATGTTTAAATCAACATACCAAGAAAAAAACATTTGTTTTAGATTGTTGTATGAATAAAAGATTGAAATATTCTATTAATCAATTTCCTCAAGAATTGGGCTTTACAGAATGTTAATAAAGCACCTACAAACTACCTCAGACACAAATCCTAAACCTAAATTACTACTGAATATAAATGAATGCTTTACTAACATCCCATAAAATCTCTGTTGAAAGAAAGCGATGCTATGAAACCTTAAATCTAAAGTGTAACCGCAGAAACATGTAGGAAAGTTCAGTTTCCAGGTGGCAGATTGAGAAAGTTTCACCAAAACGAAGTCTGCTTTTTTATAAAAATACATCTTCAATTGGGAAAGGCTTTGACTAAAAATAAACTGGATATTGTTCCAACAAAATCTTTGTGAGAAAGTGGGTCTTGCTGGCTAGAAACGGCCAACATACAATAGAGTTAGACTTTGTAAAAATTAAATAAATTCAGATTCTGAGAGGCTCAATAAGTGCTTGTTCAGAGTAAATCAGACATTGTTGTCCGAGTTTCAGCAGTGATACATAATTCACAGAATACCAACACCAACAGGGCTGGGCACTTTGGGATATCCAAGCGATCTCAGACGCGTCCGATAACTGCAACCTCTATGACCAGCTGGGCACCAGTGCTCTTGTAGTGTTGTCAGTGAAAGAAACATCATTGGTACAACTTATGCCAACTCCGACACTTAGCATCACTGTGGGGCTGTTATAGCACATATTTTGAAGGAATAAGTACATTTCGTCATCTCTTCCAAGCTGGTACTGGTCTGGAACTGTGATAATTCATTTGTGATTTTAAAATGTAGAGGCATGCAAAAAATTAACTATTGATTCCAAATATCTAAAATGAGAAAAATAGCTGATGTGACATTTTCACTTCTCCAGGAACAAACTGCAATAATGAAGCACAGAGATTGTTTATGGATCATGGCAACTGTGTTGTTCACTACTGTTTCTGTATTTTGAATTGGAGAATAGTTTCTAAAGAAGCGATCAGTTGGGAAAAAAACGTGATCCATAGACTTAACTGATTTTTTTTGCAGACTCTAGCTCTGCCTTGGCTTTCTTTTTCTGAACACTGACAGGTTTTGTGCCTTCGCAATGTTGTTTCCCCCCATCTCACACATTGTTTGAGCAGCTTTTGAAAAGAAATGCGAATGAAGGGGGATGTCTGAAGTAAGTTGTAGAACAGAAAAATACGTTTTGTTTAATCTTAAAACCAATATCTGGCATTGGTATGGGTGGTAGTGCCATTTGCATAAGGGAAATTTCAGATCAACTTGCATTTATCAGAAACTTCATGAAAAGGAATTGAGATTCGAGAGGGAAGAAGTGGTGCTCACCGTCGTTAAATCTAGAGTATTTTGCAAAGCTGGTGAAAGTTTCCCCTGCTAAAGATGTCAGGGGCAGCTGCATAAACCAAGGCTCTTTCCTGGGATAGCATGTTCTCTGAGCCACACACTGAAGGTCTCTGTGGAAGGTTTGGGGGATGTGATAGTCAAAAGAGTATACATGGATATACTGGAGTTGCACAGCTGTAGAGACAAGAATGAAAAATAACCAAGAGTAAGCATGGCATTTTCATACATCCAGGTCAAATGCCCCCTTTCTTTTTCCATTAGTTTGGAGAGTTTCCTTTATTTATTTTCATTTGTTAAACTATCCTCCAAGTTCTGAAATGTTGACATACATTTTCAGCAGCCACCATACACATCATTTAGATTTAATTAGAAAGTCTAAGGCTATTTCGGTATTTATTTTCATCTGTATACACAATGAGGTGTAAGTCTATTAGTGTCCACCTATTCTCAGGGTTATATTAAGCGTGCATATGAAATTGAACCACCAACAGATAATAACAGAATAGACTGGTTTTTGCCCCACAGGTAAATTTAAAATAGGAAAAGAACAGGTGCACCAAACCAGAACAAAAACTGCCAATACTTGAATCTTAAAATCTGGAAAAATTGTACCAAAGGCTTTCAGAAAGTGATAGACAGCTGCGATGTCAATGCCATGTACATACTAAAGCTGTATGTTCATGTGAACGCCTACCTATGTCCTTGAAGGTGCTGTATGTGTAAGTCCCGCAGAAGAAGGTCTGTGAATTTTCATGCCCACTGGAGGGCCAGAATGATGTAGAATGATTTTTCACATCTGGAAGCTCTGGGGTGCTGTGAACCAGCCACACTCCTGTCTGTCTGTCTAACATCACAATCCCTGAAAAAGGTCACACAAGATACATTCAAATCTCAAAATTTGATCGTTTTTGATCCGTCTGTTTTTTCAGTTTCAATCTTTTTAAAGGACAAGTCTGCTCTTTTTGAACAGAGTCCATTATCAAGCCTGCTTCCAGCTGACGAATTCAATTAATCAATTCAGTTCAAGAATCAAACAAGAACTGTATAATTGATCAAACTAAACAAAAAAACTTCTATTTTGGGCTAATTTCAATTCTCTTAATCTGACTTTTGGCTTTTTTGTCCAACCGAATTTAACTGAACATACTTCATGGCCAAAAGTCAGATTAAGAGAATTGAAAACCATAGTCCAAAATAGGACTATTCTTAATCCTATTAATTATTTTCAGTTCTCTTGAACTGACAATTGGCCATGAAGTATGTAGATTTATTTCTTAATCTCAACAATTTAATTTACTGTATTCATTTAGAAATGGGCTACTGTAAATTCAATTCAATAGAAACCTAGAGCCCAAAACAAGCATCTTTAGTTTTGTTTTACCCAGCAGATGAATCTTTTATTATAAACATCAGTATTATATTGACTTACAGAAGTGTTTTTAAACTCAGTGATTTTCACCAGGAGAAAAAGCTCTGATGGCAACAGATTTGTTCTTAGCTTATGTGATGCCTCAGTAAAAGAAATGTAAATGGGAAAAAAAATAATGAACAAAAACAAGATGGAAATATATACTTTAAAGCTTTATGATTCAAGTTTTAAAACCAGAAAACACAGAAAGCTGGTGTTGGTATTCTTCAGAAACAGTACAGTATATACTTCGGACGTGCCATCATGTCTTGACCATATTGAGTAAATCATAAAATAAATGTTTTCTACTGAATCAATGATTTGGACAAAATCTGCAGAATCACACATGTAAATGTTCTACCCTGAAATAGTGTAAATTTTAAAATATTTTATTTTAGATATATATAAAATGAACAATTCACATCCTGCATATGTAGCAAACATTGCACTTGGCTTTAATCATAGCAATAAGCAAGCAAACCCAGCAAGTATTACGGATACAATTATATTGTTTGTTGTGCTGTCTATGATGTTTTTTCCCCCCCCCCCCATTTTCTGTTTCCTTCTGTCTTGTACATTATAAAATGTTACTTACCTTTGCTGTGTCCAAAAGATGAAGGAGCAGGTTTAAATGACTTTGGAGGTTGATCGTTGTATAGAAGATACCCAAAGTCCACAGTCTTTTAGGAAGGAATATAAAAAATATCAATACAAAGTTTGTATTTGTATTGCACAAAAGGCTTTTGAATTATAAGAGAAACCTGTGAAAATAAACAGATCGAAAAGACAATGTATATCCTGACCTCACTTTCTGGGAGATGACACAGATTATAAATAAAGGTTTCTTACCTTTTTATGAATGTAGGACAAAAAAGGCTGCAAAGTCTGCCCCACTGCACTCTTGGAGTCATTCACCAATTTCTTCCCATATACCCAGCCATTGGTATGGTCATCCATGTAGAGGTATCGCAGACCTCTTCCTTCATCGTGGTCTGGCAGCTTATACAGAATAAACCTGTATGATTCCAAAAACACATAAAAGAGTATTACATACTGTATACTGCTCTAGAACTGTGACACTGTACAATGTGTCCTGGGTGTTGGACAGACAGTGTTAACTGTTGTGATCACTAGAAAATAAAAAGGGCACTTAAACAATACTAGTGTCTGTTGCCAGTCTGTGGGTGCACTGGTGCTTCTGGGAGATGAACAGAACCTGTGGCAAGAGAAGAAGGGTCAAGCAGCCTTGATCATTTCTAGGTGATGTAGTGGCCTACAAAGCGAAAATAGCTCTTGTTTTTAGGGGTCGCCCATGTTTGACATGAGCATTGTGGAAAAACTGGAATAATCTTATGCGATTAGAGCTCATTTTCTGCATTTTAAACCAGCAGAGCTCTGTAGAACTGAACTGCAGCAGTTGACAAAGAGTCAACAGTTGACTAAAAGAAGCGAGGCAAGGCAAGCATCTCACAAACATTACTCAACTCAAGAATACATTCTGGTGAATCGTTTCAAAACGAACTATTGAAAGGAAAAAAACACTTTAAAATCCAATAGTAATTTCTTTATGACAAAAAAAAATCATAGACACTGTACCCTGGATTTACAGATGCAGCCATTCAAAGTGCGCGGCACAGGCACGTACCGGGGGTAATTGGCTACGTCATCGCGCATCGTGACGCGAGATGACGCAAAATACCGCGGTACGTGATTGGTTGACCGACAGGGGCACTCGTGGTGCATTGGTCGGTCGTAGAAAGATTTAAATGTCTTTACTGTGCCCGTTTAAGTATTGAATATTTATATGGAATTTTACCCCTGAAGGGAAATCTTAGTAGCTGAGCATAAAAAGAATAGGAGCATACTGTAACGCGTGTGAAGGCCATAAACGATATTAATTTTGGAACATAAACATACAGTATATGGCTGGTCTCTGTACTTTAAAGAAAAAATACACACCAGTATTCCATTTCTCCCTAAACATTTTAAGCATCGAAGTCCTTAACTAACGTGATACCGCAGTTAACAAGCATACTTTTAGAATTTGCTTAAAAGGGAATATAATATGGAATCGCGTATCTAAAGAAATTAATAACGATATAATTATATTCATGTACCGCAACACAAAAATGTGTAAGAACGCTGTACGATGTCTGTTGATAATGTTTCTGTAGGGCTTTTTCAACAGTCCTTATGTGGCCTTGCCAGTGGCGCTGTGGGTTAGGTTCCCGACTCACACATCAAACGTTGGGTGTTTGAATCCAGCTGGAGCCATGACTCTTTTTTTTAACAAACATTTCTTTGAAAAAATAAAATAGGGTTAGTGTTAGGGTTACTGTCAAACTAAATCAACAATTGATTTAAGGACGATCTGTCAAAGTGCAATGAAATACAATATTGTTGTTGTTGTTGTTATTGTTGTTTTTATCCTGTAAAGCGTTTTGAGAAGCCACCTTTAAAGGCGCCATATAAAAGCGCTGATTCTTATGGAATGTGTTTTCTTTCTTCTTTTTTTCAGCATGGAATAAACCTATTACTTGATTCTTATGGATGCCCGGTTCCGCCGGGGATTCAAAAAAAACCCCATGGAATCGCGTACAGTATCTAAGGAAATAGCAGTATAACCTTATTCATGCACAAACAGTGGCATATTACATTATTAATTTGGGTGTCTCCTCTTGCCAGAAAGCTATAAATTGCATTTTGAGTGCGGTTTTTGACTTTTTTTAAATTACAACCCATAAATAAAGCTGATACTGTTTAGACTTTTAATTATTTAAAACTGTATTACAGCAGCACAATGCACAATGCAACGTAAATCGCTATCTTTGTCTTCTGCGTAATAATGTTCACCTCTCTGTCCAGCAAACTAACAATAGTAATAATAATGAACTTTATTGTATATAGCGCTTTTAAAGGTGGCTCCTCAAAGCGCTTTACAGGATAAAAACAATAACAACAATACTGTTGGCTGGGCAAACGATTTTTTTTTTAAAAAGAAATACAAAATGAGATATAATGATGTGTTCCGGCTTAGACATTAACGAAGAGCATAATGAAGGTCATAAAGGTCATAAACGATATTAATTTTGGAACATCAACATATTATGTAAACTGTATGTTGCTGTTATTGGTATTTTAAAGAAAAAATACTGTAAAATCCTGGGTTCGGTACAATGTTTCAGGCATTCATGTGAAGGACAACAGAGCTTTTACTGGCCGATTATCAAACTTTATTGATAAATCAAAAACAAAAACTATCCGACCAAACCAGAAAAAGAAAAAAAGAATAACGGACACAGCGCGAGCCTGCATTCTCTCCTCAGCCGTCCACACCACACTTTTCCCTGGGTCAGAGATTAAATAAGACTTCACTCGCACCAAACAAACTACCACACACTGAACACTGAACATGTTAACCCAAATATGTCTCACAATACTTTTATGGTACATTACTTTGCTAAAATGTATTTAAAAATAAAAACGATTACAAACGCCAGCAGAGAGAGAGACACACACACAGTTCTTCATTGTCAAAAAGTAATTGTGTTTTACTTTGTCAGCACCCAGACAAACGCAAACGCGTTATTAATGAAATGCTTTTATTCATTCTTAATCGAACTCACAAGTTGTCATCTGCTGTTGAAGCTCTGTGAGACTAGACTCACACATGGCTAGACTTGACTATTTAACCATGAGATTATGTTTATGTTTATTAATCTTCCTTGTTATGCACTGAGAATGATAAGCACCCCAAACACGAGGGCGGCGTAGAGGTCGGCTCTGGCTTTCCCATCTATACCGATGCACTGCAAGTACAACCCCCCCTCCTTCTCTTGAGTGATGGGCAACAGTTGGATATCTGGGAGAATTGTTCGTTCCACTGGCGTCTGTGAATTCCGCTGTGTAAACGGTGCTCCCTGAGGGGAGACAGACGGCGGGGACAGCGTCAGCCAGGTCCTGGGCGGTGGTGAGCAGAGAAGCCGGGATGGAGTGTCCTGAGGCGGTGTGTGCTCTGGGGGGGGCAGAGCTTCCGCCAGGCATTGCAACCTGCGCAGTGGGGGGAGGCACTCACCGGGAGACAGCTGCTCAAGCGTTTGACTGCCGGTACACACTGTCTCCGGCTTCTGCATCTTCAGGAGTGTCTCTAACCTCCCAATCCTCCCCTGTAATGCGTCGCACTGCTCCCGCTGCTGCCGAAAAGTCTCCATACAGGTGCTGCCTCTACAGGCTGGCACCCTTGAAAGCTGCACGTATGCGACTTCAATTAACACAAGTATTAAATGTATTACACTGTATTAATCAAGCCTTGTTTCCTTGATAATAGTTGATCTGCTCTTGCATATTGACATAGAACTTGAACCTTATTGCATGTACATGTACTGGTACAATGGAATCCTTACTTACAGAAAGTTAGGATAGTTATGATCGGGTGTGAATGAGGAATGTTGAATGGTATTGAATAGTTTGACTTTTGTGAAGGCAAATCCATGAGAATATTTTGTGCTCTAATCCTGCAATTAACATGATAAATCAAGTTAAAATAAGTTCCCAGATGCTTCCCTAATTAATCTACTGTTCTTATCATAGTTTACTACAGTAAGCAACACTAGATCATAACCTTGTCGTGTGGTTTGGTAAGCCTTCAAACTAATTTTCTTGAAACACATAATTACAATACACTGTATAATAGCAGAATAACAATAACATCTTTTAACTGGATTTGATTGCTTTCAGAGTTCTTTTATAAGGATTGTGCCTTTGTTTCTAAGGTTAACACTGTCCTTTCATTACAGAAATATCATGAGGTCCAAGCAAATAAACACACATGCACATATAAGTGACAAGTAATAGGTTTATTCCATGATGAAAAGAGAAAAGAGAAAACACAACGTTTCAGCTGTGAAGCCTTCTTCAGGTGTGCAGGTGTGCCTTCTTCTTTAGCACACCTGAAGAAGGCTTCACAGCCGAAACGTGTTTCTCTCTTCTCTTTTCAGCATGGAATAAACCTATTACTTGCTCCTTTGAAGACTACACATGCTGACGCAGCTACCCACCTGAACTACTTGCACATATAAGTGTTTGCAAGCCTGTATCTATATATTCCTGGTAATATGCTTCTATTAATGTAGTAAGAAAGCAATCAGAAGAACTGTTTATAAAGTATTCTTGGTAAAACTCATCAAATCATCTCACTTTTAAATAACTTTAAAAAGTTGCCTGATCACTTTCTTCTTGCCCCTCTTTTGATAAAGAGGTATTGTTGGTTTTTTTTAGGATAATGAAATCATTGTGAGAAAGATGTTTTAAAGAATTCTACAGGATATTTTAGCAAGTTAGCGAGATAACACTAGTAAGGACCCTGATAATTAGATACTAATTATTTTTGTTTGGAAGTGTATCTTAGCATTTCATAGAACAGCACAGCATGGCATAGAAAGTGATGCATTTGTATCACTATATTACGAATATTCTTTCAAAAACATAATCAATTTTTCTATATTAAACTATAATAAAAATTCTATAATAAAATCAGTATAAAATTAACACGGATTTATTGTTTATTAGATTTAATGTCTGCTAAAGACTTATAATTATTAATTATAAAAGACCATGTTATGGCAATTAGAATTTCGAAAGTAGTGGAGTATAAGTGGCTCAGCACTGGGAATACACGTTCTTTGATGGGCTGGAAAAGTCCTGTACATCACTGTGTAAGGTCAATAGGTGTATGACTGTGTAAGAGAGGTTGGACAAACCTGGGGTCAAAGGTCATGGGCGTGAGCAGAAATGTACAGATAAAATCGCCAATTCTAATTTGGGTGGGTATAAAATTACCACTACTACTACTACTACTACTACTAACCAGGCAGCACAGTAGTACAGTGGTTAGCATTGCTATCTTACAGCACTGGGGCCCTGGGCTTGATTTTGGACTCAGGATGCCATCTGTGAAGAAATTGTCTTTTCTCCCAGGGTTTCCTCTGGGTGCTCCAGTTTCCTCCCCCCGTCCAAAAATATACTGGTTGGCTGATTGGCTTCTGAGAAAAGATTAGCTCTAGTGTGAGCTTCAGTGTCTGTATCTGCCCTGCGATTAATTGACTTCCGGTCCAATGTGTCACCTTCCTTGTGCCCATTGCTTCCAGGGATACAAACATCAGTATCATCTTTATCATTGCCACTACTAAATTAAACACAATGTACCTCACAACTGGCAGCCCACTAAAGCTCAGCAGCTGTGAACCTGGTCAGTATCTGGATGGGAGATCTCCTGGGAAAGCTAAGGTTGCTGCTGGAAGAGGTGTAAGTGGGGCCAGCAGGGGGTGCTCACGCTGCAGTCTATGTGAGTCCTAATGCCCCAGTATAGTGACGGGGACACTATACTTTAAAAAGGCACTGTCCTTGGGATGAGACATAAAACCGAGGTCCTGACTCTCTGTGGTCATTGAAAATCCCAGGGCGTTTCTCGAAAAGAGTATAGGTGTTACCCCAGCATCCTGGCCAAATTTCCCATTGGCCCTTACCAGTCATGGCCTCCTAAGAATCCCCATCTTTGAATTGGCTTCATTACTCCGCTCTCCTCCCCACTAAATAGCTGGTGTGTGGTGAGTGTTCTGTGTACACTTTGGCTTCACATTGGTGGTGGTGGACGAGAGTCCCCAATACCTGGAAAGAGCTTTGAGTGGAGTGTCCAGAAAAGCACTATAAAAGTGTAAGGAATTATTATTATTATTATTGACCTTTTCAAAGTACTGTGTTAACGGTAATAACTTGCAATCCATCATCTACTGACTCTTCATAAATCGCTAACTGCTGTTCATTGCAAGTATGAATGAATAGAATGTGATCTGTTATCTCGGTCTGTTGTAATATCTCTTTGTGTGTCCACACAGGAGCCCTACACTTTGACCAGACTCAGGGTTTCTGGCTCAGTCACAGTGTCCCCCACTTCCCTCCATTCCCAGAAAGGGGGTACAGCTGGCCGTCCTCAGGGAAACTGAACGGCCGGAATGCGCTCTGTATCACTTACAAATCTACACAATTCCCTCAGATAGGTGCGCAACATCCACTATAAAGTCACTGGGGAGCCAGAGCCTATCCCAGCAAGCAAAGGGGAAAAGGCAGGATACACACTGGACAGGATGCCAGGACATCACAGTGCATACAGAGCCAAAAACACACAGTGCTTACCCAAGAGTCAATTTTCCCAAAAGCCAATTAACCCAACTAGTCTGTTGTTTTTGGACTGTGGGACCAAAAACTGGAGCACCCAGAGGAAACCCCTGCAAACACAGGGAGAACATACAAACTGCACATTTGTAGTTCACATCTGTAGGGCAGAAACACATGTTGCGCTTCTAAAACTGTCTTGCTACAAGGGCTTTCCAATCACTACCAGTAGCTCTTTTATGTTGTTCTGTTGTGATTGTTATTAAAACATAAAAAGTTCTGAAAGAACTTAATTGGAAAGCAAAGCACTGAAAACCATTTAGTAAGGGGAAATGTTTCATTATACAATGTGAAAATGGCAGTAAAATTAAATTCCAGACCGGTAAGAGCTTTTTTTTTACTTTTCACAGAGTGTTTCCTTTCTCTTTAAGCCAAGAAAGAGCCCTGTCTGGAGAGCCATTGTAGATGCTGTTAAATGCCTTATATTTCTACTTTGTTGACATACTTGAGGGTTGTCTTTTACAGACATCTACACTGGTTGGGCAAGTTTTAAAGACTACTCTGTTGACGGAAACCTGGCAACGAAAAGAGCATGAACTGCCTTCGAACTGCTCCCTTCCTGAACACGTTTTAAATATCAGAAGAATTAAACTGCCGGGACCTGTGGAGTTCTGCTCTCACTTTGATCATGCCAAGTGGTGTGTATCCCAGAAGGATGGAGACCAGTGGATCTGCACTGGAGATCTAAACAGAGAGGACTGCCAGTAGTGGAAAAGTGGAGGACTTATTTGCTCACAAAACCCTGTTATCTACTACGCTTTCAGGGGGGCTGTGTCCTGGTTTGTTAGGTGCAGAGACATGTTTAAGCTGTAAGAGGGGGAATGTTTGACCCTGTTGTTGCAATTCAGTTACGCTGACTCTTTCTGTATCTATTTGTTGCAGATGCAGAGCAGTGTTAATTGCGCTCAGGTTTAGCAAATGCTGTTTGATATTTTGAAGCTAATGTTTGCTGAAAAGCAAGAAAAATAGTTGCTCAAATGCAAATGTGCTTCTTTCCAGAACAACTAAAATGTATAGGTTTAAACATGGGTTGATGGCTAACACAAAAGAAACACCCAACGACTGCAATTATCAATCCATTCATCTATTATCAGAAAGCAGCTTTTTTCCTGTGAAGTGTAGTGGCAAAGCTCTTCATTTAAAATAAGAGGACACTGGTTGTAAATGTCAATCAGAATTATGTTGCGCAAATGTTTTTTCTTTATAGGTTTGGTTGGGTTACCACCAGCAGTTCTGTGAAATCTTTCCTCATTTTGTGCTTTTGTCTTCTGTTGTGCGAATCCCATCTACAGCCAATAAATGATGGTGCTCGCAGCTCTGAATATATTAAGATTAGTGGAATTCCTGGTCTACCAGCACTCTTTTGTTGTGTGCATCTAATCTATAATCAATAAGTTAAGATAACAGCATATTATTTGCTGAGGTACGCAGATATTCCTGACTTCCATTGTTGGTGGAGCTGGGTCATATTTGCCTGGGAAAAAATGTGCACAACATGATTTCGTCTAAAAAAAACGTTTCTACTAGCATCTTGTGCTGTGTTCCTCAAATGTCTTATTTTTCCTGTTGGCACTGTTTTTCTTCCCGTTTTCTTCTACCACCTTACAGTGTGCTCACAAATTATTGTCACCCTTAATGAAGAACAAAAAACCCCATATAAAATAAACAGCACAGATAATGACTTATATTTTATATACCCCAAAACTGGGTAAACTAGTGAAAAACATTGATTTTGTTTTCTCTCAAACATTTCTTAGTTGATTTTTAAATGGTGTGTTTAGGATCACTGTCATGCTGGGAGGTCCACCAGAGACCAAATCATGCTGTAGCTTTCTGGCATAGGCAGCCAGATTTTTGCCCAGAATATCCTGATATTTAGTAGATATCATGATACCTTTGTCCTTAACAAGGGCCCCAGTGGCATCACAACCACCCCACAACATCAATGTTCCACCCCCATATTTCACAGTGAATATACGTTTTTTTGTGTGAGTATGCATCCCTCTCCAACGCCAAACGTACTGGTGGTGTGAGTGGCCACACACTTCAATTTTGGTCTCACCTGACCATAGCACCGGGTTCTAGTCAAAGTCCCAATGGATTTGGCAAACTCCAGACACTTCAGTTTGTTTCTTGTTATCAATTCCTTCTGGCAACCCTTCCAAATAGCTTTTTGGCATGGATGTACCATCTAATTATTGATTTAGAGACTCAAGGACTCCAAGATGCAACCAGACTCTGCAGTTCTCCAGCTGTGACCCTTGGTTTCTTTACCATTTGTGAAGATTAATACTAATTTGTCTCTTAATTTGTCACTTCTTTGCCTTTCCCCATGGTGGTGGATGGCCAAAGTTTTTATTATGTGTGTTTACCTCTTTTTATACCCTGGTGAAACAGCAAGTCCAGAAAATGTTCCTTTTGACTGAGTTATATTTAAAAAAGCAGAACTTCATTTCAGATTTTATTTAGTTCAGTTTTCTTAAAGAAAAGTGGGGGATCTAATAATTTTGACATTAATGTTCCTGGAAAAAACATGTATTACTCATTTTAAATATTTGTTTTGAAATAATTCCCATTGTCTGGGCATAAGATAGACTCATTATCTGTGCTGTGTATTTTATACAGCTTATTTTGTTTAACTTTATCAAGGGTGCCAATAATTCTTGAGCCCACTGTACCTGCTTAGATAAATAGAATCACTATTACACACCAAGAAAAACACTCAAAACACTAACTTCTGTTCTTGGAAGTATAGTGTTCAGTCCAATTTTAATGCATCACTGATATTTGAAGAAAGTGAAAACCGCTTTGCACTGTTTGGAGATGATTGCCAAGATCATCCAGGTGGATGCTGCACATTGGTGGTGGCGGAGGGGAGTCCCCATTACCTGTAAAGTGCAATATACTGTAAGTGTAAGCAATTAATTATTGAGCTTAATTTTGTGGGTCTGTCTAAACAAAATTCCAAGTAGGATCAGATTTCAAATATTGCTCTGACAAAGTGTAAACCCAGAAAAAACTCCCCTTATGCAAAACTGGGTGAAGGGACTTATACCTTGATCACAGCTGCTTCCTCAATGTGCGGTTTTAAACTTCCAATTTTGATAAAGTTCTAGCCCAGGAATGTTAAAAGGTTACAAGCGAGAGAAAGATATTCTGCCCATCTTTTCTGTTTGGTTGATAACTATTGATAAAAGATTCTTTGTAACACTCCTGTGATTTGGATTGCACAGCATGTCTTTTCCATCACAGACTTCAATTTCATTCTCTCCCCCCATGTTGAATGTGAAGTACTGTAGCTGCCCGAGTCCAAATTCTCAGTTCTTTTCAGGATTTTGAATACTCAAGTCTCCACATCTTCAATCCTCCAGCCAAAAGTGATAAAGTTGTTTTAACCTCTCAGTTTACAACACAATACTGTACCTTTCAATGTGGGAGTTATTCCGGTTTCTCTTCCTTAGACTGTTTCCAATGTCAATTATTGTAATGATCTTCTAATATAAGGACTCCTACATTTTATCTTTAGCTTTTAGACATGCTCATTTCTAATATACAATGAAGTCATTGTTCTCTGTATTAAAAAACAATATGAATACAAGCTAATAAAAGGAAGACTGAAATAGCGGTTTGAGACAAGCCAGCCTCTTCAGACCTCATTAGGCCCCAGCATATGGACAAGCCACAACAGAAAGGAAATACTGCAGAAAAAATTTAAGTCACAAGCTGCCCCACCACCAACAACAACAACAAAATCCTCCCATAGAACTATTTATAAACTGTACCAAACCTAGGCTAATTGACACCATGTGAGAATGTGCCTCTCACCCTTAACTAATTTGCTAATTCACCCCCACGTGGGTCTATGTACACATGATTGAGGCTTGAACCCCCTCAGCTGAAACTAGTGCATCAACACTGCTGACCCACCACACTGTTGTATTTGAGAGCTTCCTTAAATAGAGGTGAAATGTGCTCTCACTGTCCTATTCAAATTCTTTGGTTCCTGAAATGAATAGTAGCACAGATGTAAAGAAAGAACAACTGGATACAGCAATCGCTCAGCAGGTCTTTTTAAGCCTATGTGAGTTGCACTGATCGGGCAAAATCACTGTCCATGCTCATATGTCCTCGCATGTTGGGAGTTAGGATACAGAATTTTTTTTTATTGAATTAAAACCCTGTTGTGGTGAAAGAACATCAAGACTGTTATAAAATGAACACTCATTGGAATGTTATTTTGTTTCACAAATGTAGCAATAGCATTTGTGATGATATTATTTTAAACTGCTTTAATGATGTCAAAATAATCAAAGTACCTAACTGAGAAATTCTGCTCTAGATCATAGTCTGATTTACAGTGTCCTTTCACGTATCTAATACTGGATATACCGGAAAATCAGAACTGCAAATAGTTCCTTGTCTTTCAAGGTCAATTGCAAAATGCCTTTTTTGGCATTCTGTGCATTCTTTTAGGCAAGTTTTGGTCTGGCAACACTTTCGGGTTTCGTGGCCTGAATTGGAGAAGTGAGAAAACTGAAGTAGCTGCCTGTATTGTCTCTCCTTAGTCTTGAAAGACTAAAACCTGCTTCAAGGCCACACTCATGGTAAGTGTCTGGTTTTCTTTCATTAGTTTTGAAAATTGAATTAGAATGTTCCGTGATTGAATTTAGTCACACAAGAAGTATCGTTCACAAGCCGTGTTCACTCACCCTCTGCAGTACGAGTTGGGGATTGTCTTGCTTAAGTTGGCATCTGGGCTCCTAACTTTAGCCTTTAGTTATGTAGCCTTTGAGTCCCTTATTACTCCATCATTATTGCATTGTTATTTTTGCAGCTATTAACATCAAGCCTACATTTCATTTTCTACCATTGTGGTAGTTCTGGACTTAAAAACTAGAAAATGACTATGGGATGGCTTTATTGGAAATCTCTCAAGAATTCACATACACTTTTACCTTTGTTTGTTGGGAATGAAAGCATAATAGAAAATGCTGAATGTCCATTTAATGACTGATCGCATAGCACTACATCCATATTGCACTACAATAAATGACACATTAATCCAAGAAAGAACTGCACTGTAACTTATAGACCATAAATAGACTTAAATAGACCATAAATGCTGTGTATGAAGTGAAGTGTGAACTGAAATGTCTTTCTTCACCAAATATTACTTTGTCTTGTGTGCCAGCCTTAAGCATGAGATACAGTACAAGCTGGAAAGGTTTGACTCAACATGAATACATTTGTTACTACATGCAAATTTGTCTTGAAAGTTAAGCTTCTAGGTTTGAAAAAATGATGGGCACTTTATAATGAAGGAAAACAGTTTGGTACTGATTTATTATTGCATTTTTCTGTAAAATTCGATGGTTTGATTGTAGGCAATTGAGAAGGACAAACCAGATTTCTTGAGCCCTTGTTTCCATTAGGATGCCGTTTGGATGCTGCTGATCTGGCCGCTGATGATATTTGTACACAGTGGGCTCACTGCTGGTGCAGCCGTGTCCTGCAGGAACGAGCAGGGGGAGTCTGTGGACTGGTGAGTGGTTTTTCTGCCTTTACTAATTCCCCAGTATACATGCAACAGCAAAGAGGTGTAAATTGTAATAAACAGTAGATGGACACATTCTTTCATTGCGTGTATTAAACATTACAATTTAGAATAAATAAAAGCTGAAAAAAGAGAACCAGCTTAAAGCATGTGTGTCCAGCTATAGTTCTGGATGCCATGATCCAGCAGATCTCGGGTTGCATTGGAGTGGACTCCGCTGAAGGGAATTACCCCCAATTGCTCGCGGAATGGTGACGTTCCACATTCTAACGTATCAAGGCGGAGAGAAGTTGCCATGGAGAATAAAACATTCACGTATTAGCAAAATTGAACTTTTTTTAAGTTTTAGAGCTCATAATATTGTAACGCATACGGCCACCATTGGTTGTGAGAGCCGGCTTACCAGCGCGGTGACGTCACCGCCCTTCCCTGTGAATAGCAGGGACCGCAGCCGCCGGGCTGATGGGAGATTTCCCTTTAGTTCAGCTGGCTGGGTCCCTGTTGAGTGACGCCGGAGGCCCGGGTTCGAGTCCCCGATGGTGGGGGTTCGACCTGAGGCGGCAGAGGAGAGGGCGCATACCCACATGAACACCGGAGCGCTACAATTTTTTTGAAAAAACAAACTTCATTAGGCTACTTTAGATTCAAACTGTATGTATTCTACGTACGAAGTTTTGACATAAAGCTTTTATTTCGTCACCCCCATTTCGACTGATGTATATTTATTCATTTACCTGCTTTGTATTCTGTACACGGAGTATTTAATGGTGCTCGTATTTAATAGTACAAGCTTTGAGGTATAGCCAAGTTTACCTTATTTAGTTGAATGAAAGCGTTATGTTCCTCGTACTGTCATTTTTGTACTGGGACAGACGATATGAAATGTATTTAATGGTACACAGCTTGGAATAAGCAGCAATATTGCCAGTGATTCCTTAGTTTACTTCGCCTGTTATGAATCGAGGTTAAGTTTTCAACATGAATGAACACAGTGTCACTACATTTGTACAGGGATTGACGAGATAAAATTCAATTTAATCAAACTGCAAGCGGACAACGAAAAAATTAACAGCCGACTTGGATTTTGACCCTCCTGAGCCGTGTGACAAAACAGTGACATCACGCGAGGGTGCTTTTTACCTTTTTGTACTAGTGCGCCCTTTAATACTGGCGCACTTGAAGTTCACACTTGCGCTACATCACAGAAGTGCGGACTTGTAGAAATGGCTTAGGGCGCAGGTCGAGAACTGGGACATGGCTTTTATCTCTGAAGCACCCAGAGATTTGGGGAAGGACATTAAACCGTTGTGGCTAAGCAAATAATTAGATTAATTGGGTAGGTAAGAGCCGAGTTGGAATTGAAGATTCATTTAACTGGTGAATAATTAAATACTGGAGTCACACCTGAAGAAGGCTCCACGGCCGAAACGTTGTTCTCTTTCTTCTTTTTTTCAGCATGGAATAAACCTATTACTTGTTCCTTTGCAGCCTACGCATGCTGACGCAGCTACCCACCTGAACTATCAATGTAACATTACTTTTTCACAACAATTTTATTATCAGAGAACAGATTATTTGATCAGAAATAGTTCCAGTTTGCTGTTTGATTGTTGTACTGTCTTTTGATTGTTTGAATCTTAATTTATGCATTTGTACACTTACGTTTTAAGTTGCTTTAAAAATAATGAGGTAGTGAACACCCCACCTACCTTGACAGGTAACAAACTCTTTGTTTTGTTTTTCTCACATAAAAATGTAGGAGAAAAATGTTTGACACTTCCAATTTTTGTTTAACCTGTTATTAACATTGACACATTTAGCCAATTTCCTCCTCCTTAAACATTTGTTATATCTCTGCAGCAGAACATAGCAGGAGCCTGGTTCAGGTCTTAAATTGAAGGTAACCCCCTTGGCATTGAATGTGAACAGTCAAATTTCTTATATTTCTTAATGTGTCCACTCAGCAGACAAACATATGAAAAAAAAACAGGAGGCGAAAATGTTTTTTTGGTCTTCAGAGGTCAGATTTTTCAACTATATGCATGTCAAGGGCCTGGGAATGATTTGAAAACCTTGTTCTAGGTGACTACTAGCTTGGATACAAATCTGGGAAAAATTGATCAATTAGAAAAAATTCTACATCATGTTTTGTGAAGACTGAACCTGGAATGAAATTTCACACCTATAATAAAAAATCATAAAAATATTGAAAATAAGAATAATAACCATTGCAATTGCTATAAAAACCATTAGACACTGCTAGAGAGCCTTTATCTGCTGTTATGCAATGGAAAAAAACCTCAGAGTTGCCTTCTGCTGTGAAAAAAAGGAGCACTGATAAGAAACTGATTGATTACCCCTTCTGAGTCAATGATTGACAGCTAAAAGGCAGGCGGAATGCAGCTGGAGGCTTCTAGAGGAAGCCTTACCCCCTAAGGGCTCTGAATGGCTGAAAATACAATGAATGACAGTGGTTTTTACCAATCAGATCGCCTTAGTTCTAGCGGTCGTTCTTCAAACATTTACTACGAAGTCAATAACCTTCAAGAGTTAAACTGGAGATAAACTAGTCTGGGTTATTTTGGATATATATCATGCTTCAGAATAAGGTAAAAACATGGAATATATATACTGTATATATACGCTGGTTTTTGCTTTTGCTGTTTTGTTGGTAAAAATGTATGATATTGACATGCTGTGCTAGCCGGGTGTTTTTATTGGGATTCTGCTAGTTCATTAATTTATTGGTTTATTGCATAACAGTGTCATATCTGTGGAAACAAACTTTATGGTTTTGTTGTGATGATATTGGAGAATACGTGCATGTGAGAAAATTTGTGGAGCAGTTAAAAAAAATGTTGTTTATCTTGCGTTTATCTTAAAAATAAAAAGTGTCATCTGGGGGGACAGGCGTGGTCACCAGTGACCACGATCCGGGCAAACAGGTTTTTTCAGTTTTTTTATTGATATCACATTACATTATAAATTATAGAACTTAACTTTCTGTATGCATCATATGAAAAAAAATGACAGAAAACCTCTACAACATGTTCATTGACATAACGATGTACTATTCAGTACTGGAATTTATTTTTTTGTTTAGATATTTTTTCTATTTATAGAACACTGCATTAATAATTATTGAACTTAATTTTCTATGTGTGCTTCATATGAAAGAAACTGACCGAAATAACATCATATGTTCACTGACATATTGATGTACTGTACACATGTATGCATAGCCCGTGGGGTGTGATTAACGGGCATTTCGACTTATGTAAATTTCTAGTTACGTAAGGGTTTCTGGAACGGAACTATTATGTAACTCGAGGTTTGTCTGTACATTTTTGTCTCTATCCTTAAGCTCTAGAATGTTACTGTGAAATTAAGACATTTGGGTCTTCAATTCATAGACTGAAACAGACACCTGTTGCAAAAAAACTGACCTAGGACCTCAAGCACTTAACTACCACTATGTGCTCAAGTTGCCTTTTCTCACAAAAACTCTGAAATGGACAATGCGACTCAATTCTAATTGCATCTTGTATCTAATGGCTCTTTGAACCTCTTCAGTTGGAGTTTGGATCCACAGTACAGAAACTACCATTGTTAAGTCAGTTAATGATTTTCCAGTGGCTTCTGGATCACTTAATGTGCTCTTTATTCAACTAAAATGCTGCTGGTGTCAATCACAGTCCCACACTGGATCACATGGAAACTTATCTTGGGATATCTGGCACATCCCTTCCTTGGTTTAGCTCTTATTTATCAATACCACAACCAGAAACAAATTCATCAATCCTAGTTAAAAGTGCACTAACCCGAGGTATTACATAGAGATTTGTACTGGAAACTTAACTATTTAATATTTATACACTGGCTCTTGGGCAAAGTTTTTACCATTATGGGCTTGGGTTTCACTGCTATCCTGCTGACAGATTAATTTGAAAATCAAATTGGATTACTACTATTCTGGTTTCTGTACTTTACAGGTGTCTGTCTGAAATTAAGATATAGATACAAAAGAAACATTTCTGAAAGCAAACCGTGACAAGACTGATATTAGCTCAACAGCTGAAAAATTAATGCTATAATATTGATATGTGCCATTATTTTTTTGTGTATTATGTGTACTACTGTAAGGAGCTTTGAGGGTTATTTAAAAACACTCATAAATTAACATTATACTATTATTATTGTCCTTCAATGCATAGTCATGAGAATTGTGAAGAGAGAAAATCTTGCAATACTGCACTCACCACTCTGGGCAAGATGTCAAATTTGCCAAGCATGAACTGCAACTAATAGCACCAATGATCGTAAGAGACGCTGACACATCGAGGCCACTCTGCGTGGCCTCTATGAACTGGGCTGTTAAATCTACACAAGAGCTAATGCTGAATTCAAACAACTTAATTCCTTAATGCCATATCCTCTTCATTAAAATCCAGGCACTACTGTTTTGTAAATCCTTTAGTCACCTCAAAATTGATACCCAAAATATAAACAAATAATTGTTCCACATAGACATGGAATACTTGTTTATTCTGAAATATAACTGTTCTATCTACATACTCTTCACACTTTAAACTATAAATCCCACCATTTTCTAACTGCTTTTTCCAATACAGGGTTGCAGGGAGCTGCAGCTTATCCTGGCATGCAGTGAGCGCAAGGTGGTACAGTATACACGCTGGAGGGGACAGCAGTCTATCACAGGACACACACAGATAGACACACACAACCTCACACCAAGGCCAACTGTCCCAGAAACCAATTAAACTACCAGCGTGTCTTTGGACTGTGGGGGGAAACCCACGCAAACATGGGGAGAACATACAAACTCCACGCAGACAGCACCCCAGGTCTGGAATTGAACCCAGGGCCCCAGTGCTACATGGCAGAAGCGCTATCCACTCCACAGCCATGCTGGCCCTTTATATAGATTTTAATTTTCTTTTCATTGTGTTCCAGAGTACTTATTCTCAGTAGTCATAAAGGTAAGACACTGCATACTGAAAAATTATTTTATTTTCTTAAATGTAGCACAAAAGGGACAACAGTGAACACTAAATCCCTGATCCACCCCTCTTCATATTATACTCACTGGATATATATGGCATACAGTATATATGGGGAAACAGCCAAGTCCTGTCAGCTGCAAATGGGCAGGGATGTTTTTGGTAACATTTGGTAGAAAACAGACCTCTTGCTCTTTGAGTAAGCAAAACATGCTGCTATCTGGAACCCGATTCTGTGATTTTTTTTAAGGAGCATATTTGTGATTTTTAAAGTGGGCCTTAGTTTCTGATCATCAATATTCACGTTTGTTTTAGGTAAGATGATTGTCACTATCGTTGTTGCTGTGTTGAGAGAGGTTAATGTTACAAATTACTGCCAGAATTACTTCAATATACAAACTACCAAGAACAGAAAAACGCAAGAGAGGTTACAGACACAAGTGGGCTGCTCAAGTGACCGTATTCATTAGGTTGCTAGTAGCTAGTAGTTTACTGATGAATCATGTGAAACTGTCTCTTGTACTGTAGGAATCCCAGGAACAGGTTTATCTCTAGAACAAATCTGACAGCTTGTCCCAGAGACAGTTCACCCTCTCAATGCATGACGTCATTCTGGCGCCCAAAAGCTGACACCAAACAAATAGCAGGTTTAAGCAATATTGAGTCAGAAGTTCCTACACTACCTTCTGGCCTCCTTCTGGGTCCAGAGAATGCACACACGCTACATACTCCTGCATGGCCTGTTCTTTGCTCATGTCCCCGAGCTGCTTCCAGGCCTGCCTGCAACATCACAGCACAATGTGTAACCCATCAGCAGCCTTACAGAGCCCAGCTGGTAGAAACCACACTCTTAACAGCTTTTCAGTAGGACAAATGTTTTGTTTTCTATTTTTAATACAGTTCGGCAAGGAGACTGTCAATGCTAGAACTCATCTTCTCGGGTACGTAATCTAGTCACAGTCTATCCCATAAATTGACAGACAGATGTTACTTGTCTAGGATGTTACTTAGCCTTTAACAACTGAAATCCTACTTACAGTCCCTGGTCTGTTGGGTTTCTTACAATCACTGTAAAAGTTCGCACATTTACCTTTCTTTTTTTCTGGACAACACTGAAACCTATATTTAGTGTGGGTTTTGTGGACTCGCACAGATTTGTCTCTTGCCTCGTGTAACTTAAAATGAGTTTGTGCACAATACTTTAGCTATCGCTTACTAAAAGGAATACATATTCAACAACTGAAAAGGTATCAATGAGAAGAAGCAAACTTTAAGAATATGATTAGCTAGTCATCATGTGAACAGAGGATAACAATGGTTGTTTCAAACAGCAAATCCACTGGAATTTAACTGTATTCCTATTTTAAATTCACAGTGGCAATATGTTCACTGTGTGGAAAATGATTCCATTTATTTTTTAAATGTGCTTGATATGATATATATAGATATATATTGTATTACCCTGTTCATTTATGCCAACTGCTTATTTCTAAATTTTGCATATAAATAATGTATATAACTCAGTATACATGGCCAGTAGGTTTGTCAGTAATACAAAATGTTTGGGGACTACCAGGAGAAATAATGTCACAGGTGCAATGTAGTACTACAAGGAGGTACTGTAGATGGATTATGCTTATAATCACAACGTAGTTCTACAAACAATTATCTAAGAAGACAGTTTCCAATTAAACCAGTTTAACTGTAGTTCATTCAAACTTACCATTTCCTTTGTCCTTCAAAGTCAAAGAAGCCTGGTTTTGCTGTGTTACATGTTCCAACTTTGACCTGAAAAGTCAAACCAGACAGAATTTGAAATCTGAAAAAAAGTTTTATCACATACAATTAATTTACAGTTTCTATTGCTAGAAAGCATCATCATAAAGTGCTTAACAAATTTTAGTCCAAGCGGCAAACATTGTACTGTATCAAGATTATGAAAACAATGTTTGAGGTCATTCTGCAGGAAATACAGGACTGAATTTAAAAATGGCAGTAAGAAGGTGAAAACTTTTTTTAAAAAATCTTATTTTAAGCACTTTCTACAAATTTCAGGAATTAAGAGAAACAAAAAATAAGCACTGAAGTGATAAAATATAACAATAATTATTTAAGACAAAACTGGTTAAAGAATTTATTAAGCGATGTCGATCTCATGAAGCAGAGCAAGTCCTGAACTTCTATTCTCCTGTACGTCACAAGAGCTTGCTGCCATCAGCAGCACGGAAATAGAACATTTTGAGATTATGCTCAAAATGAGAATGTGTCCTTGGAAACACAGTGTGTGATGTCATTGCCTTTATAGTTGCTCATTTTATTCCATTTAAATAGGTCAGCATGTCTCAGATAGGCGTATTTGGCTCAAATAAGGATTAACGTTCAAATATGAATTTGCATTCACAGACTGGATTCACATCTTGTTACTGCTAGTTCCAAATTCTCCAGACCAGAGCTGCTTTCCCATCTGATTCATACACATTTAGTAGCTTACAATCATAGTACGTATCCCTGTGTCGCATGTTTTTATCATGCCAGTGAAAACTCTATTATTGGTGTCCACCCAAATATCTTTTAAAATGGCTGTGTAAAGTATTTATTTCTGCACTTTTATATATCTGATGTCACGCGAGAGCTTGTTAACGATTTTTAAAGCACTTTCATATTCCTCACATTAAAATTGCGAATTTAAACAGGTATCATCCGAGTCTTCTGCCGATCAGATCTTGGTCCTAATAAGTCTTTGACTGACAACTTCAAGATGTCATGAGGAAACTGCTTCTTGCCAGTTGTTGTCTTGAAGATGTAAAGTGGGAACTTTCCCCCGTCACAGACTTCAAGAAAAGCAACAAGCCAACCCGTTGTTGCGCACAAATCGCGACTTCAGAAAAGTCGTTTTGTACACTTCTATTCAACGTTCGTCAGTTAAAACGATCCCTTGGGAAACTAGAAAATATTGCTAGTGGTTTCTACATCCAAACGTACTCAGTACTTTATAAACACGAAGGTTATCCCCCATTGTCACCAACTATATGACAGAAACTGATTATGCACATGCTGAGTGCACATTTGGAAGGTTTCAAACTAATTGATCCTGAGCCCGAAAACACATCAAACACGCCTTTGCTGCAGTTTATTAAAGAGTTGCCAAAGGTTTGGGGTTGCTTTACCTGTTTATACCTGGCGTACAGGTAAAGCAGCTGTTCTCTGCTCGCTGTCTGCACCAGCCCACGGAGCCGCTCAGCTGCCGCTTCAAACTCGGCTTCGAGCTCTGTCTCTTCCAGGCGATACCCCAGGTCACCAGCACCGCAACCTTCCTCCCCGAGACCCGTCTGAGTCCGAATCTGAACCACCGAGCGGCTCTCCTGTGTCTGGCCGAGCCGGGTCGGTACCTGAACCCGTAGCAGAGTCGGGGGAAGACGATGGAGAGCGAGACGCCATATTTGGAGTATGTGCTATAAATATAAATGTTATGATCGTAGTTTGTATTTCTCGAATAATCTAAATCGATCTTCAGGAACACAAATTATATTAAAATTACTCTCTCATGCAGACAGTACCAAGATGCTGGCTAATCGTTTCAGGACTTGTTGCTCACCGCGGAGAGGTCGGCAAGATGGCGACCAGTTCGCACGTGTTTTGTTAAGCGCTGAAAAATTTGGAGTCTTTTTCCCTTAAACTGTTGGTGAAAGGAGAAAATTTGCTTTGATTTGGATGTCTATGATTTTTGACTAACTTTATGTCAATTTTTGGAGAGTTTTAATTTTATTTCTAACCCAAAAAGTTAAAACTTGGATACGATTTTTTTTTCTTTCCTCTGAATTGCACTACTGGAAAAAAACCCCGTTATTTTAGGATGGATTCGATCTCTGAAAAAAGCACTGGTGGAAAGAAGCGAAAAGAGAAGGACGTTTAGAAAATGCCGCGGCCTTCAGGAGGGCAGGTGCACCCTGCAGCAGGGGCGAGCGGCGGAGCCGGGGCGCCCCCGAGGCCGAGCACTCGTCCGCCCTCGACAGCGAGAGGAGCTCCGGAGAGACGCAGCTGGAACAGCTGCTCGACTCCGACTGAGACATTGAGCCCGACACTCCGGAAAAGCCCCTCATGAAGAGGATGAAAGACGAGCCGTCTCTGCTGGAAATGCAGAATAACATCGTGGTGCTTCTCTCCAGGAAGATTAATGAGAGAGCAGATCATCTGGAGGCATTGATTCGAAAGAACACGATGACAGTTGCTGCCTTACAAAAGTCAGTGGACTTCGCGTTGGAGGAGGTGAGAGACTTAAGATCAGATATGAAAGCAGTGAAGGAAGTGGTTAAAACAAATGCACACATACTGTTGTCAATCTTAGAACTAAAGAAATGTAAGAATGTGTTGCAAAGTTGTGATGAGGCAGGTAATGTGGTGGGGCAGTTTGGCTTGAGCAGTGTGTTGATGGTGGAGAAAAGATGTCTGGGATTGTTTTGGTGATTTTCAATGATGTGAGAGAAGTAGGTGGATCTAGCAGACTCTATAGTAACCTTATATTCAGATAAGTAACCTCTCCAAACCTGATAATGTACATGTAGGCCGGAAAGACGCCACCTACGCTCAAGTTTGCGAGAGGCTGCCTTCATGGATCGCAGATGGTCATTGTACCAGGGGGCAGGGCGTCAGGGGTTTTCGTGATTTGACAAAACGAAAGGCTATTTTTTTTGTACTGCAAGAGGTTTAATGCAGATTTTTATTTTTTACAAGAGACGCACGCTTGTTCTTCGGATTTGAATTTTTGGAAGAGTCAATGGGGGAGTGATGTCTGGTTATCATTTGGTAGTAATCAATCTGCGGGGGTTGCAATATTAAAGGGTAAATTTAAAGGTAAATTTATTAGTAGTAGAGTTCATCATTTGGGCAGATGGATAATTCTTGTAGTGGCTCTTAATGGGAAAATGTTTTTGCTGGGGAATATATATGCTTTTAATAATGAACAATATAGCAGAGACTTGTTTCTTGAAGTTGAAGAAGAAGTGAATAAGGTGAAGGACAAGTTCCAGGATATTGAAATTATTTTAGGGGGTGATTTTAACACAGTCTTTGATGTTAAGTTGGATAGATACCCTGTACCTGCTAGATCTCCCCCTCCTGATATGGAGTTGCACAGGTTATGTCAAGGCTTAGGAATTAGTGATATATGGAGATGTAAACATCCAGGACTAAAGGAGTTCACGTGGTGTAACAAGGACAGATCTAAACAATCAAGAATAGATTTTTGGTTAAGTTCAAATGCATTAGAAGGACAGATTAACAAGGTTTCTATTGAACCATTAGTACTATCTGACCATAAAGCAATTTATCTTTCTGTTAACTTGAGTAACAATGAGGATTCTAAAGTCCCTAAGACTTATTGGAAACTCAATAATATGATTTTGGAAAATGACAGCTTTAAAATGGAAATGAAGGAAATTATACAAACATATTGGAGGCGAGCTCAATTAACAAATTCATATAGCCAAAACTGGGAATTTATGAATTATAAGATAAGATTGATTGCTATAAAAAGAAGTAAAGAAGCTGTCCGCTCTAATAAAATAAAGGAAGAGGAAGTTATTAAGGCAATTTGTGATCTTACTGATGACAGCAATACTGATCAAACAGATGTTTGTAAATTAATTGGACTGCAAGCTGAACTGGATGAACTATACATAGAAAAAGCAAAAGGAGCTTTTGTTAGATCCAGGAGACGATGGTTGGAGGAAGGCGAAAAAAACTCAAAATACTTCTATAATTTGGAAAAAAAGAATGGAGATTATACATCTCTTAGTAAACTTAACATAGATGGCTGTGAAACTCAAAATCCTGTAGAAATTTCAAGATATGTATCAGATTTGTATGGTAAGTTATATACTAGTAAGGCATGTTCTACAGAAAAAATGTGTGATTTTCTGAACTCATTAAAAGAAGACTTTAAAACTATAGACGAAGGGTTTAAAGCCATCTGTGATAAAGAGATATCCATCTTTGAAATTAAGAAAGTTATTAATAAGCTCAAGGTTAACAAATCTCCTGGTAATGATGGCCTTACCACTGGATTTTATAAGACCTTTCGAGATGATTTGGCTGAATTTCTTCTTCTGGTGTTTAAGGAGTCAATTGACAAGGGAGTCTTACCAACCTCGATGACTCAGGGCTTAATAACCATAACTCCAAAACCAGATAAAGATCATTTGTTGATAGATAATTGGCGGCCTATCACTTTGATTAATAATGATGGAAAGATTCCTGCTTCTGTTTTTGCAGAGAGACTGAAAACAGGCCTTGACTCAATTATTGATGAGTCACAGTCGGGTTTCATGAAAGGAAGACATATATGTAATAATATTCGTTTGGTGTTGGACCTTGTAGACTATGGTGAACTTATTAGTCAGGATAGCTTTGTTCTATTTGTGGACTTTTATAAGGCTTTTGACACAATTGAACATTCTTTTATTTTTGAAACTCTCAATTTTTTTGGCTTTGGTGAGTATTTTCAAAAGGTAATTAGAACTTTGTACAATCAAGGTAACAGCTCTGTTAAATTGGCTCATGGAACTTCTCATAGATTTAGAATTGGTAGGGGAATTCGACAAGGATGTCCCATAAGCCCATTCTTATTCCTGCTGGTCACACAAGTTATGGTTATTCATATAAAACAAGATGTGTTTCAGGGTATTCAAATACAGGATAGAGAGATTAAGTGTTCCCAATTAGCTGATGACACAACGCTATTTTTAAGAAACCATGCAGAGATTGAGAAGGCAATTAAGTGTATAAATGTTTTTTCCTCTGTTTCTGGTCTTTCTCTTAATTTAAAAAAATGTGAACTGATGGCTCTTGGGAACTGTGATGTTTCATCTATATGTAATATTCCTGTAAAAGATGTAGTTAAATATCTAGGTATGAAGATTTCCAAAAATCCAAAAATTAGAAATGATCTAAACTTTTCTCCAATTATGCATTCATTTGAAAAAAAACTTGACTTATGGTTGTTAAGAGACCTTTCTTTAAATGGTCGAATACTTTTGTCTAAATCTGAGGGTTTATCTAGATTAGTTTATGCTTCACTGGTTCTGGACGTACCACCTGCAACTATTAGGAAAATTGACTCCAAACTTTTCAAATTTATCTGGAGGAATAAACCCCATTATCTTAAAAGAGAAATGATTTGTTGTCCACAGGCAGAAGGGGGCTTAAATGCTTTAGACTTTAGGACATCTAATGCTATTTTTAAGATTAAATGGATACAAAACTATTTAGAAAATAAGCAAAGTATATGGCATATAATCCCCAATCTGATATTTCAAGAAGTAGGGGGTCTAGAGTTTTTACTAAAGTGTAACTTTGACATTGGAAAAATCCCCTTGAAACTTGCCAGTTTTCATAAACAAGTACTTCTGACGTGGTCACTTATGTATAAACAACTTTTCCCCACATAGATTTACTATCTGGAACAACAAATATATAAAAATTAGAAATAAAACCTTATTTTTTGAAAACTGGGTCAAGAATGATATAATTTGGATTAAACAATTAATCAAGGCTGATGGTAAAATATATAGTTACACCGAGTTTGTTAATAGATACAATATTTCTATTACTTTGGATCAGTATTTTACTGTAATTAATGCGATTTCTGGGGAAATATGAACTCTTTTAAGGAGTTGTAATAGTAGTCCTTTAGAAACATTGGAAGAATTTACAGCTCATATTAGACTACAAGGAAAGGATATTGCGAATTGTGGATGTAATAACCAATTTTTGAGATCCCTGTTAAAAAATGATAATTTACTTGCGACTTCAATATATTGGAATTCTGCATTTGGAAAACGCATTGATTGGAGAAAAATTTGGATGATGCCCAATAAATATTGTATAACCAGTAAAATTAAGGAGGTTTCATACAAAATAATTCATCAAATTTACCCAGTTAAAACTCTTCTTACCCAACGATTTAAAATTAATATAGATGACAAATGTGTTTTTTGTGACAATAGCCCTGAAACTATTCAGCATTTGTTTTGGTTATGTCCCAGGGTAAAAATGTTCTGGACTAAGTTGCAGAATTATATTAAAAAAGAGACCAATATTGATATTTGTTTTGTTGAAAAAGATATTATGTTAAGTTTCAGCCCCAATGAAAACAATAGAAAAATTTCGTTTGTAATAAATTTAATTATTATACTGGCACGTTATCACATACATAAAATGAAGTGGTCTGGGAGGTACCCTGTGTTTGAGTATTTTAAAATGGAAGTAAAGGGGTATTTGGAGACTATTTCGAAATGCAAAAATATGAAAGCGGTGCGGACATTATTTTTATGTAATTTGTTTAATCTTTTTTCATAACTTGAATTGATGTAGTAGTATGTACCCCTAACGATATTTTTGTTTTGAATTGTTATATGTACTCTTGTTTGTATTGTAATGTTTGTTCTTTTGTTAAGCATAAATAAAAATTTAAAAAAATTTAAAAGAAAAGCAAAAAAAAAAACTTGTTGCTCACTGCGGTCCGTTTACCGTTCGCTCCCCTAAGCGGTCCGAAGGGAAACCAAAGACGCAGAGTACATAAGTTCCTAGTTCTATATATACAGTATAGATGGAAAAAAGAAACGCAACATTTTCTGGAATGAGAATATTATAGTTATAGCTTATGTACTTTCACAAAAAGTTGTCAATTTGTTTTAAGCCCTCTGACCAGCAATACAGCTTGTGCAGTGAGGCATTGCAACTTGCCAATCACACAAAAGTTCATTAGGTGCACTTGTTGTTGCACAGTAGAACGTTGATAGTTCATCTGGCTTGCTTGGTTTTTCAGTAGCTAATTCAGTGGCTAAGTCATTCACGTAACTCGTCTAACCCTTTCTTCAAGGACATCAGGATATCGGCGTCCACATCATAGTTGGGTAGTTTGTTCCAGGCCCCAAACCCTTTGAATAAAAATATGCATTTCCCTGTTTGGTAGATTATTTAAACCTCTTATATTTAAAAAAAATTCAAATAGTTTCCCCTAGTTCGTGTTTCACTACTCAATCTTATGAAGTGCACTACTGTAGGTCAGTAGCTTTGAGGATTTTGAATAGTTTGAATAGTTACTTGCTATAACTATGAATAGAATTATGAAGGCTAAGACTGTTTTATTTTTTTAATGGTGTAGTACACCAATAAGATATTTACAGACAACATTAAAACTAACAAACCATTTTGTGATTTAGTTGAAAAGTGTCTGGTCATGGATGTGGTAGTGTGCTCACCTATTTGAATAACACAACATTATACAAAAACATGAATGCAATTATTTTTATTTCAGAAACAGTAGATCAGCTAGGCAAATGAGGTTCCCATCAATAGAACTCCTTTTTTGATTCTTACAGGAAGGCTCTGGATAAAGCGGTCGACATCTTCGACAGCAAAGATGTTTTTTTTGGCATCTTCCTGGAGTTTGGAATTACAGGGATCCCTGGAAACACAGAGTGGTTTGACATGTCACTGTTCGAGTTTCTTTATTCCATGGCAGCAGGTCAGATAGACTTTGGATACAGTTCTTCCCAGCGGCATCTTAATGTCAGGTTTATTCAATAAGAAGCTATTTGATTAAAGGTGTGTGGTAATTTGGCTATTAGACAACTGTTTTTCAGTCATTTCAATCACATTCATAACTCTAATTCCTCTCATCTTCTATTGGACTATTCACCCCTGATCTGTACTATTACCTGTCCCTTAACCAGTTCAATACATGAATTTCCCTAAATGCCTATTGCCTTTAATTTAAGAAGAACACTATCAAAAGCATCTTTAAAATCTAATCATATCATTTTGTACGTTCTGTGTGTTTACTGCTGTGACTTGTTTGAAGAATTTTAACAAGTTGGTAAAGGAAGAATGACCTTTTCTAAAACCATATTGCTAGGGTCTTATTTTCATATGAGCGATCCTGTTGTTTAGTTCTAAAGTGGTTTTCATAACTTTACTTGTAAAAGAAGTAAGACATATTAGCTTATATCTTGTCATAATAGTCACATTTAGTCATATTTACCATACCGAGAGATACTGTAGAAGGGAATGAGGGAGGGCACTGAAAATGGAGAAAACAGAGTACTGTTGAAGAGGACTGCCAAAGATTGATGCACTGGACAATGGACTATTTAGAAGAAGAGAGATCAGGTAAGAGTAGAGCTGCACAGTTAACCAATTGATCAGAGTGGAGTTTAGAGTTCTGCCTCACCATTCCCATGGAGGTAGCAGTGTCAATAAAAAGTGACGTTTGCAGAAGACTAAGGCCAATTTGTGTAAAAATCAGTTTGTTTTTTAAAGGGTTCTAAATTTAGGATGAATTCCCCCATTCTACATAAATTCCATCCAATGTCTAATTCTGAACCACACTGGTCACTAATGTGCTACACAAAATAAAATCACAGTCACAAACTAAATACTCACCATCTGGAGTGTTCTGAGGCTTGTTCCTACTGAATCTGTCCAAACTAAAAACTTCTTTTTTGAAGAACTATGAGCACACAAAGAAAACAATTAAGGAATATTTCTTCCACAGGTATTATAATTGAACTGTTACGTACTGTATTGATCTTGATAAATTTGTAGTCATTATTCATACAGAATATTCAGCATTGGCCACCATAGCAGTTGCTATTCTTGTCGATTGCAATTAATAGAAATGTCTTCTAGAATATTATTTGATGTACAAATGAGCATTCTATTCCAATAATTTCTGTAGTGCTAATATTAAAAATACAATAATGCCCAAGTTAATTAATAATTAAAGTTTGGGTAACTAATCCATACCTTGTGTTTTTGAGGCTTGTTGTACTCATCAGGCACTTTAAAAGGTCCAAAGCTTTCACAGCTCCCGCGTCCACTGGATGTTCCCTGGGCTCTTAAGTTTTCCAAAGATGGATTTGTTTCATTCTGAATTCTGAAGTCTTTTGATCTATTACCCATGATCTTATGCTTTATCATGGAGCCAAACTTTTTCAAAGGATGTTTCTTGACTTTCTGGCTCACATTCACATCTTCATCCGGCGTATTAACTGCAAAGGGGATGTTGCTGTGCGAGAGAAGCCCTTCGCTCTCAGACGTTTTGGTCAGTTGCATTGGGGTCATGTAATGTTTTGCTATGTCAATGTGCAGACCACTCTTGCTTTGGGCTGGACTGAGATTTTTGTCCTTATTAAGGCTGGGATTGTACACATACCAAGATGAGTGTCCAGGCAACTCCTGTCACAAAAAAACAAAAAGTTACAGTTCAGTGATTGTTGTTTCATTTTTAGAAGTAAATCAAAACAAGTAACACTTCTCTTACAGAAAAGAAGATAAGGATTATGGGGTGTGTATATGATTTTAGCACTGACGTTAACACTAGAATAAAGGCAGACAATGAAATATAAAATAATAAATCAATGTGAATGTGAATGTTTACAATTGCATGTATAAAAAATAATGCATCTCAATTTTTTTTATGATGCAGACATCAGTTTGGAAATGTAGACAATACTGTGAGCAAGTCTCTCTATAGTAGCATTAACTCACCTGATTGCTTTTGTGCTAATTTAATAAGAAAGTGATAAAGCTGAAATCCACAGACAGGTGAGTTTAGTATTGTACGTACGCTATAAACTGACAATAGGGATATTTCTGAGATGTTATACAATATTAGGGAAAACAAATCTGGATTTGTAGTTTTATTGCATTGTAAAGGAAAATGCACAACATAACTATAATCATATTTACAAAATGAGTTCCATCTTCCAGTACTTTCTACACAAATGTCTGTTAATTAGGTACAGAACAGGTCCATCCTACTTTGATAAGAGAACTTTTTACAGGTTTGGAACTGTTGGTCATACCTCATCAACCACATCATGCGAAGAGGACTCCAGAAGTCGTGTTTTCATACTGTCTGGCCTCGAGGAGCTCTTCCTAGTCTTCTTAACTTTGTTCCCTGAAGCCTTACACTGCTGTACTACTTCTTGATCCTGGACTCTTTGAGCCAAATAATCTCCAGGCTTCTCTGGGGTCTCAGAAGCAGAGCAACCTTTTTTCTTATTAGAACAAGGTGTCACACCAACAGCTTCTCCTAGGGAACGCGATGAGCAGGGCTTATCCATAGTGTCTTCTGGCTGGAAACTGTTTTCAAAAACACTTTGGACTGTTGGAGAAAAGCCCTTTGGAGACTTTTTCATAGAAGACTGTAGTTTTTTACTTCTGACTGTAGTTACATTTGTGTCCACAATTTTGTCCTGTGTGGACTCACTGGTTTTCTGAGAAATGAGAGATTGTGAAGATGGAATTGAACACCCGCTTCGTAAACCATGAATTGCAATAGTTTCTTTAGCCACACAACAGGCCATTTCCTTGATCATTTCTGGATTCTGTGAGGCAATTCCTACTTGTAATACTTTCTTGCTGCCAATGGATTCCATCAGTTTGCTGTAAACAGAGCTAACAGTTTTCTTGATGGCTTGCTGTAATGGAAGATGTTCTTCAGCCTTTGGTTCACTGATGGTTAGAGTGGAAACCTTTGACAATTCCTTCAGCGCATCTTTGGTGAGTTTCAGTGCCAGGTCCCTGACCTGAGACTCGGACAGCTCTTCCACTTCCCCTGAATAATTTTCTGGGTTGGGGAAACCAGGGCGAATTTTCAAAAGCAGTTTTGCCATGATATCTTTCACTGCATCTGTTCGACACATAACAGGTGAAGGTTCTAACTGGTTCGTTTTGGTGCACATGAGCTGCTCAGTGCTCTGGGTTTCCATACCAATGGCAGCTTGAGGAGCATCTGAAGACTTGATATCTGAATGTTGGAACTTCATAATTTTTCTCACAAGAGAATTAACTATCTTTTTGGCCAGTGCCTCACTCTTGGCTGCTACTGCTTGCTGTAAGTTGTCTTTGGAACCAGCACTCTGCAGCAGTTCTCTGTAAATACAGCTGGCCACTTGTTTGACAGAAACCAGCTCACATTGGATATTGCTTCCCATTGTTGGATTACATTCTGAGGTATCTGGGGCTGTAAATAGTTTCGTCAGCACATTGTCAATAATGCCCACAGCAAATTCACTGAGCTCCCAACAAGATAAACTTTCCATAATCTGTTCTTGTTTCTCCTCCCGCTTTGGAGAAATAGGATGAATTCTTAAGAGCAGCTTAGTTACAATTTTTTTCACAATATCTGAATATGGTGGTGGAATATCAGAAGGTGGGTGAATATCAGAAGGGGGCTCTGAAGCTGACATTCCCTTTTTTTGGCAACCAAGGTTCAAGGTGTCATTTTCACTGCTGTTCACATCATTAGTGGCTTCATTTGTAATGGAGGAAGGAGAAGGACCTGAGGCTGAAGACTCAGCTGTTGAAAAGTACAGCTTTGAGAGCTCTTTAACCAAAGATACAATAATGGCATTGGACACTTCCTGATTTTTGGACATTACTGCTTTGTATAATGCAATAAGGGAGCCACTTTCTTGCAGCAAGTCATTGTACACTTTTTCAATCATTTGGTCTGCATCCGAAGGCTGAAGAAAGATGCATCTGTCATGCTCAGCTGTGCCTATAATAATTCCTGGAACAGCTGATAACTGCATGATCACAGATTCAGTAATACTTATAACCATTTCACTCAAGGTTTGCAGAGGTCTCTTCAGATCTTCAGTACTGGACTCGGGGCTGGAACAGTTTAGCTGAATTTCCGTTAGCAGATTATCTGTGACTCCATGTACTATTTCAGAAGAAACAAGAGAAACTTCAGAAGACTGAGCACTGGGTGTTGCCTCTTTGTTGTACTCACTAGTGATTCTAATATCACTCATCAGCTCATCAACCTTCACATCATGCGAAGAGGTCTCCAGAGGTTGTGTTTTCATACAGTGTGGCCTCGAGGAGCTCTTCTTAGTCTTCTTAACTGTCTTCCCTGATGCCTTACACTGCTGTACTCCTTCTAGATCCTGGACTCTTTGAACCAGATAATCTCCAGGCTTCTCTGGGGTCTCAGAAGCTAAGCAATCTTTTTTCTTATTAGAACAAGGTGTCACACCAACAGCTTCTCCTAGGGAACGTGATGAGCAGGGCTTATCCATAGTGTCTTCTGGCTGGAAACTGTTTTCAAAACCACTTCGTACTGTTGGAGAAAAGCCTTTTGGAGACTTTGTCATAGAAGACTGCAGTTTTTTACTTCTGACTGTTCGACCAATAACAGGTGAAGGTTCTAACTGCTCCGTTTTGGTGCACATGAGCTGCTCAGTGCTCCGGGTTTCCATATCAATGGCAGCTTGAGGAGTACTCGACTCAGGGCTGGAACAGTTTAGCTGAATTTCCTTTAGCAGATTATCTGTGACTCCATGTACTATTTCAGAAGAAACAAGAGAAACTTCAGAAGACTGAGCACTGGGTGTTGCCTCTTTGTTGTGCTCACTAGTGATTCTAATATCACCCATCACCTCATCAACGATCTCACTTGCTTCTCTGCTAATACTGGTCTCTGGTGAAAGGGATGAACATCGGGAAGCTGAATGTGTCAGCTTGGAAATGTTGGTCACCATAGAGCTGATTATGGTTTTGACCACTGTCTCATTTCTGGAGGCTACAGCTTTCTGTAGAACTTGTTGGGATCCAGTTTGACACAGCAATTCATTGTGAACAGAGCTGGCAACCTGCTGAATCTTGTGTGGTTCATGAAACACATCATTACCCTGTTTCACAACTGTTATCTCCTGGTTTTCGGACAAGTCCTGCAACACACTGTCAAAGAGGTCCACAGCTAGCTGACTCAGCAAAGACACAGACATCTTCCCTGGGATTTCTGTAGAAGTTTCCTCTTTTATCAAAGTAGGGTATATCTGCAATAGCAGCTGTGTTATGATGTTTTCCACAGTCTCAGTACACACTAAAGTCATATTAAGTGATTCTGTTGATTTAGCCATAGAAATTTCCTGGAGCCCAACTGAGGAAACCGGTTCAATATTCAACGGTTCTACAGGGACACTGAGTGGTTTGATTTCAGAACTGTTTTCAAGGTGGGAGTCTCTTTTCAGTTCCTCAGAAGAACTCTTCTCAATTTCTGATGTCACCCTGGCTGCTGGTATATTACCTATGGTAACAAAGAGCTTTTCATTTAATGATAGTAAAACAAAATATCAGAAAGTATGTACAATTGAAACAAAAACTAAATTATATTGAGAAGTAACGAATGACAGGCATCACAAAATATTTGAGTATAAAGCTTCATGTTCCTGTAAAACTATTACATCTTGGAGCTCAGGTAACTACATACAAAGAAGCAGCCACATTCACAGATACTGTATATATGACTATATTTACTCATTCTCTCATTCATAGTCATGACCTACACTATCTTAGTCTAAATACATCAAAAACTTTTAAAAGATACAACAGATAGAAAATCAAGGTACTGAATATTTACAATACAACACAAGAATTACCCCCAACTTATATTGTGTTAACATCTTACAATATACTGTAGCAATCAATACATTTGTATTTTTTTCTATCGTTCATAGTTTCAGTTCTGTTTTCACATCTTTCTATGAGAAATTGCTCAATATTACACATATCTTTGAAATAACACATATAAAATATTGGGAGCTATATTTTAATAATCTTATGTGTATAAACACAATTTTTAAGTGTCCATTGTAATTGTTCCAATTTACAGTATAGAAATGCAGTATATTCAAGAAACAAGTTAAAGTGCAGTCACTACATTTTTTAACTTGTACTTCATAGCAACTAAAAGGTTAATACACTACTAAATGATTTGATTTGATTTCCTTCTTACCTTGATTTTCACTGTCTTCAGGCTCCATTGATAAATCACACACAGCAGACAAAACATCCATGACAGACTTTACAAGCAAGCTGGAAAGCTGATTAATTGCATCATGGTACATCTGTGAACTGGGCACTGATGGTTCAGTACTTTTCTGTGGTCTGTGATCCTTGGCAGTCAGAGACACTTTCTCTGAAATCCTTTGGGAAGACTTAAATTCCGGATTTGTATCACAATCTTGAAAAAGTGAAACATCTTTCTCATTTTCGTCAGAAGTTGGAGAATCGGGAAAACTGAGGCACTGCTTCAACAGCTTTTTCACCGATTTCTCAGTAAATGAATACAACAACTGCATAGAAAGCTCTGAGGACTTTGGATGGGATAAATTCTGAACAACTAGACGGCTCTTTAAAGTTGGATCTGAATTAGATTTGTGAGCTGTGCCCAATTGTACTGCAATTCCCGATTTCAAAATTAAATGGAAAACATTTTTGACAAGTTCTTCTGAAAATACACGCAGAGATCCACTCGAGACAAGTTGTTCCACTTTCCTTTCAATAGGACTCATTGTAGAACTCTCTGTGGAGGTCCTGACTTGGTCCTTAGGCTCTTCTGAAACCCTTGTCTGCAGTGGGGGGAGATTGTGCTTTGCTGTGGCTCCTGGTACTTGAGATGCACAGGATGCCTCTTCAGCTGAAAGCTTTTCAATGTTCAAGTTAACATTATTGGAGTGGGTTTGAAATGCTATATTCTCAGTGACGAGACCAGCAGCACACTCTGATTTCTTTTGGCTTGCTCTAGACTTGCTTTTTGTATCTGAGGCCTCCGTTACACCAAGTTCGCCCATAATAATGTCAACAATACTCATGGCAACAATTTCAATGTCAGACACTGCAGGCTCTGCACGGGCTATGTGTTCTGCTGAGAAGTCAAGCTTTGGTGAAATGAGAGGGCTTGGCTGGTCTCCTTCTTCAACATTGTCAAGTGTTGTTTTCTCTGAGCCTCTCTTTTGTTCTGCGGCATTTAAGCTGTTTTGATCTGTAAATGAATCTTCTATCACATTGCTTCTGCAAGGAAGTTCCATGAACTCTTGTTCACCCAGTCCCATGTCATTTGAAGTAGAGGGTTTCTTCCAAACCCGGGACCGGGGAACTCGATTGCTTTTACATGTCAATTCATTTTCTTGTTCTGCTGTAGGTGTAGGTTGATGCTGAAGCTTTGATGAAGCATCAGTCAGGGCTCTATAGGGACTGTCCCGACTCATGACTTCTGTGTCATCTGTATAAGAATCAATCACCATCCCAGGCACATTTACGGGTGGGAAACGTTGAGCAGAATATTCTCTACGGTTACTTTTAGTGTACTCTTTATGGACAGTGTCTTCTGCACTAGACATCCTGTCTTTCCCATATTGTTCACCAGAGAGGTGCATTGTTTCATAATCGGGCTTTAAGACCACATCTGAAACTTTAAGATTTTCAAATGTAGATAAAACAGAATCCACCAGTTCACTTGCTTGAAGGGTTTCTTCTGAGGGTTTTGCTCTTGCTCCTGAGCAACATCCTTTGTCATCACCCCTATTTATTTCCCTCCTGATTGTTTGCAATATCTGACTGCCAACATCCTTGGCACAGATGATTAAATTTGCCTGATTTTCCTGATTAGTCCTGCTTTGCCTTGAGAAATCAACGTTCATTAACACACCTAAAGGTTCTGAATCTTCACTAAGATGCTTACGGGGTGCCGAGTTTGGTACTGACATGCTTTTCTTAGTCAAGTGTGGTTCACTAAAGCTCAGGTGTGAAACTTGGACTGAAGGAGGAAACATCTCAAGTGAATCTGCTGATCTCTGCTCTTTAGCAGATAAAACTTTCCTTGCTTTGAACAAAGACAGGCTCTTCTGATTCCAAAAGTGTTTCAGTTTGTTCTTTACAGTTTTGAAGAGTTCCTCAGTCATTGTCCTAAGGTGCTCAGCTGTTCTAGTATCAGTTTTAATTTCTGATGTTCCTGGTAACAGGGCTGTATCACAACTTTCGAATTTATCTTTGTAGTCTGTTGAGAAAGAAATCTTCTCAAAGCATGTAGCGTAATGTAGTTTTTCTAAAACATCAACAACAATATCCGAAGCCAGTTCAGTGGTTTGCACATGAGAAGAAGAGGCTGAGGACATTGCTTCTTGAGCATGTTTTGTTGCATCCGGTGTTTTACATACATCATCAGCTGTACTGTTTGGTTGCTCTGGGAGATGGGCAAGTCCAGAAGATATACATTTTGCAGCTGCTTTTTCAATAATTTCACTTATTATCCTTGTTGCTGTACTATGGAATACAGAGCTGGAGGTCCTCGGCATCTTCTCTGATCCTTCACTTTCTGCATCTGATATGATGCTCTCTCCAGAAGAGGAAACACTTAAATTGTCCTCAACCAAGTTCATATCCATTTGCCCAATTTGCTGTTTTGAAGAAATGTTCTCAGATGACACCACCTTTGGAGGATATCTACAAATCTCCATTGTAATTTGATTAGGGACTTGTCCTGTTGCCTTATCAATATCAGATAATATGATTTCTTCAACAGGAGATATCTGGGATTTTGATTGATCTGGATTACTCTCCTCTCTTATAAATGTAGAAGCATCTCTCTCCCAGTCTTTAGGATATGGTGAAGGGCTTTTAATGGTGTCTAAAATATATTGCTCTTCAAGGTACTCCAAAACTGAAGTAACAACCTCTCTAGCCAGAAGGCTTTCATCTGAAGCCTTCTTTGCCATTGTTGTGCAATAAATCTCCTGGTCTAACTCCTTTTTCATTGCTTCACAAATGGCTCCAGCAGTTTCTACTGTATAGGTGCACAAATCTGAAATATCTGACACAGAATCAGAAAACACTGAATTTTTTGGTGAAGAGCT
Organism: Atractosteus spatula; assembly: GCF_055471065.1. Lineage (NCBI taxonomy): Eukaryota > Metazoa > Chordata > Actinopteri > Semionotiformes > Lepisosteidae > Atractosteus > Atractosteus spatula. Next base: position 173,564 of record NW_028296630.1, on the reverse strand, counting down.
GACACTTGAGCTCTTTGCATTGCTTTGAGCAGGAGAACTGGAACTAGATACATCTTCTTCAGTCTGGGTGAGTAAAGATTTGAGCTTTCCAAATATAGTCCTTACAATGCCTTTTGCAACTGAACTAATGTCAAAAGTATCATCAATGGATCCTGTTTCTGTGCTGCCTCTAGAAGTTTGAAGAGCAGCAGCAACATTTTTATTGGATTCTTGCAGATATTTATTTGTTTCAATACAATTCAGTGCAAACGAAACATTTTCAAAAACAGAATTTACAATGTCCTTGGCAATAACAGTGACCCTATTGTTGGGAATCTGAGATTTTGGACTTATTTTTTCCAAAATGGAGATTTCTGCAGCTTCTGGGAGCAATAATGACTCTTTTGAGTTACTCTCATGTAAATTGTTACCCACAGGGGTGAAATCCTGCTTTGTTTTTTCAATGATCTGAGATACTATCTGATCAGCAATTTCAATGATTTTGGCTTTAGAGATCCCAAAAGCAATATCACTGTTTGCTCTTTTCATTCCCACACTTGATTCCGAGGCGTGAGACTTTAATTTGACAGATGGGGGCCTACTGCCATTTGTTCTTTTCTTAGTCACTTTTGCCTCATCTCTCTCATTCTGCTGGGCATCAGGACTCTGAAGAAGGTAGTTCTTCTCCACAGATAAGCTGGAGGAGGGTGAAATTGTTTCTAAATTTTTCAGAATTGCTGACACAAAGTCACTCATTGACTGGTTATCGCCTGAATATGTTTCCTTCACGTCACTCATCTCATTTTCAGTATTTGCTTTGCAGAATTCACTCTTGACTTCTTGTAAGACAGTACTGATTATTTCTGTTGCCGTAACCGCTAACTCCGCCTCATCATATTCTTCTGAGTGGAGTCTCTGGGATTGTCCTAAGGCATGTAGGTCACCACCATGGCCACCCAGGAGTCTACAGGTTGACCCTGACTCAACAGCGCTTGTGAAAAAAGGCTGGAGTCTTCCAGAGACAACTTGTATAATCTCACTGGCAACCTCTGAGGCTACAGATTTTGTCTGGGCTTCTAGATTAACATGCACAGTCTTTGGGGTGGAAATTCTTTGCTTATTTTCTGACAAGGCAGACTTAACACGTCCAATAACACCATCCACAAGTTCAGTGGCAAGGTTATTGGATCTGTAGTGGGTAATCAAGACACCTAACGCACAACACTGGGGTTCCATCAGCTGAGCAGGAAGCTGTGCTTCAATGAAGGCTCTGCTAAGGACATCCTGTACTATACGTTCTGCTTTTGTAATTATACTAGACTTAGTGATTCCAAAAAGGTCCTTCAAAGGTTCCGAGAGGGGCTTTCCAGCATCTTCTCCTTTATCAGCAACCACAATCTCCTTCGAGGGTGTTCTGGATTTTAATCTGCAGGGTGTATTTTTCCCCGTTTCTTCTCCTGAACTACCCGAGGACGAGAGGGGTGAAGGGAAGGGAGTGGAGATCCTGCATCTCGTTGACATGAAGCTACTGCTCCTACTCTGGGACTGCCATGTGGACCCCGACTCAGTACCAAGCAGAGAATGAGAACTCAGGGTGGCCTGTAGTGTCTCCTCACTACTGCTGAAGTAAACCGGGGACTCAAAGGAGCAGTGAGACACGCTCCTGCTCCTCTCTTCGTTGTAAAGGGAGATGGCGGGGAGCAGCACTCTGATAATGGATGCTGCCACCCACACCACTATATTCTCCGCCATGCCATTAAGTTCTTCTGTTGTTATCTGTTTTAAAGCAATAGTACAAAAGTAAGCACAGAGCACTAAAATGTTCAATATACAGTACACCTATCAATATAAGACCTACTTTTACTTACTTGTCAGGGTTCATTGTTTCCCATGTTAACATTTAGAAATTTGCAACCAAATTTTGAATGCCAGCACAGATGCAACTAATACAAATATACTGTTGTCTATACAGTATAGTAAAAATCTATTATAGATATACTGTTGTATGTATAGAAAAATATATACAGTACAGTATTTCTAATATATAAATGAAAAAAGAACAACAGAATACCAGTCTAACCAAAGAAATAGAATGGTCAGTATTGCATATTTTAAGTGGATCCCTTAATTTATAAATAATTCAATGTGCAGACCCCTGTTTCATTCCAGAGGAGGCAGTGTCAAAGGGTTCTTTTGGCATCGAGTCTATGGTAGAAAGTGAAGTCACCCCCTTGGAACCTGGACAGCTTAATATTCTCTGGCAAAGAGGCGCAGACCTTTGGCATAGTGGAATATCTCTGCTCTGAGGAGTGGCTATGTGGCTCTGATGCCAGGGCAGCCACAATCAAAACCTAGTGGGAGCTGAGCTGAACATGTCAGGGAAGGAACCACTAAGCAACAGCTAGGTGGACTAAATTTCAGGATTTACTGTACTGAAGGAACACATTAACATATTTCTTTACATTTCTTCTTTAGTTATGACACTGTGCATTTTAACCTCAAGGAGCTATCTGGAAAAATAAAATGCATCCATTACATTCAGACAAGCAGTGTACCTTACCTGTCCATATAAACTGTTCTCAATCACCTTTCTTTCACTAAAAAACATTATCATAAAAATTAATTAGTGTGACATTGCTACTACATGGACAAAATACTAACTATATTTTGCAATCTTAAAAAATGGTGACTAATTAACAATATATAGGCATCTTTTCTAGTGGCAGAACAATTAATCTATTTTAAAGCACATTTCTGTGTAAAAAAGATGGCCTCCTAACCATGATTATGTTCGTACTTTTTCAATTTACCTACTGGATGTCTAAAACTTGCTTAGGTTTTTCACTTTAATATAAGAGGCTTATAAAATAAAAATCACCACAACAAAATAGCACATTGGAAATGATAAATCTTAAACTTCAAACTGCAACTGTTCCATAACACTTTAGCAAGTATGGTACAATTGTGTTCCTATGTGAAGCAAGATCACTGGTAATTTACATCATTGTGTTTTCAACAACAACTACTTGGTCAGGCGCAATGTATCTAACCAGTTTCATACTGGGTACTTCATAATTGACACATGACAAATACAGTTAAATTCAGAAAATAAATAGTAATTCTGCATTGAAATGTGCAGAAATATGTCATGTTTATGTTTGTACCCTGCAGACATTGTGTTAACTTCGTAGAGATTAGACCTTAGAGAACTTAGAGATTCTGTGAAACATGCAGTTTGACCAGAGGTGCCCAAACTTTTGCATACAACTGTATGTTGCTGCTGCATCATTCAGGACAAAGCCCAAAATGCGTTTTCAACACATTTCATGACTTAGTGTTACTTAGTTGTTACTGCCCTCTGGTGGTTGTTGATTGAAACATAACATCCATTCAAACACGACCAGACATTTCTCCCACTGTCAATACTTCAGCAAAACTTCACATTTTATACCGGTGCCACAACATATTGTCAGTTATTATGATAGAAATTTGTTTTAATATGACTAATATATTATTGTTGTAATGCAGTATGATCAGAGTTATACATAAGTACAATACAACAGTTTATTTTTGCGAAGGTTCAGTTAGTGTATTTTGACTGCTGCTCTAGTCATCGTCAATATCAATATTCAATGTCAATGTTCTAGTCATTACTACAAAGCCAGTTTATGGTAAACTATATCTAGGATTTGGAAAAAATGCACATGAGCTAACACAAAGATGTGCACATGTACTGTACTGTTAACAGACTGATTCACGCATTCGCAAAGAGAGAAAAAGCAATTTCACAAACTCAGCTGGAGAAGTGAGCTCAAAATAGAAAACAGTTGCTCTTTAAACATTTACATATCACCATACTAAAATGATTAAAATAATAACTTTATGTACGCACTGATGCTTAACATACCACAACTGCAGAATGTAGGACTTACCCATCAGACAGCTGACTGATCAGAGAGACTTCATGAAACCATTTGGAATCAGTAGTCACCTCTTCAGTGGAGTCAGGTGAAATATGAACTGACCCAGGGGAAAAGAATTATTGTCGCATTAGAATTCTCATGACATGCATAAAAAAGTGATCAATCCAATTAACATCCAAAATGGGCAGAAAACATGTATTTATTCATAGAAGAAAATAGGATGCTGATTAGGATTTATTTCTCTGTTTACCCATATAATTTAAATCATTTTCACACCTTAGCTCACAACAATTTTACTGCACCAGACTGTGGCACAATGGCTGCCCAGAGATCCCCAGACTTAATTGGAACCTTCTTCAACCTTAACAGTAGATGTTACCAAGCTTTCAAAACCCAACACTTGTGCATTAATCATTTAATATTGATTAAATGACACAAAACAATTGACATGTTTTTATCTGAATAAGCTATACAAATAAAACTGAATTGAATTAAACGGATTTTTGGGATTATATGTTCCATTGTCTTTCACAATATCTTTCAGTATATCAGCACCCACTGAATTTCTCTGCAGCTGCATTGGAAAATTTGTCAAAACATAACTTTTTTCAAAACCTTTATTTTTTCTAGAAACAAATTAAAATACTGACCTTTGGTGATTTTAGAACTCTTCTCATTAGCAATGGTAACATCTCTATTCTCCTTGCTAATGATCTCAGTTGAAGCTGTGCCACAAAGAAAACATCATTTTAGTTGAACAGTCCTTTCAGATAGTTTAGATCAATAGATACTGTAAATGTTTTTATCACAAAATACAAAATATGGATTACAGAAATGTTGAATATAATGTATTTACATGTTGTGGCTGGAAATTAAACAATCTGAAGATAATGAAGGATTCCTTCTTAATGTATTATTTTATGATGCCTGCAACTTATTGCGCGTTTCCCTTTAAAACGTTTTGATCTCAGTACATACATATTATTCTTTTCAAACAGCCATATGATTGAAAAGCTTTGGAATTTTGTAATTGTAGGTGTTTATTAAACAAATTCTACAGTTCTGTAATCAGTAGTAAACCTGAAGATGTTGTCAACCTGCATCATTCCTTCTGGCCAACAAACTAAAACACATTAAATTGTGAACTAAATCACAGTTGTACCACTGCAAATTATTGGATCTAGAAGCTTACCCTGTTTTCCAGACTGAAGTATTTCATTAAAATATTGCCTTTTAATACTGTCTTGCATTTCTCTCTCAAAATCCTTCCTTTCCTGTAAACTCTCATTTAGCTTTTGCTGCTGGAGAGCAACCTTCCTTTCATAGAGTTCAAATGCCTGGGAATGACAGAAAACCTTTCACAAGTGGCTATTCTTTAAAGAAAAAGGAAAGCCTCTCAACAAAAGATGAAAAGGTCCATCTCATTGTTGAACATCTTGTATTAAAAAGCACATGTTTTTCCATTACTCTAGTATTTAATGACAAATGAACTAGCTTGCAACCCAATATGTTGCTAGTAGAAAACATCCCGTCCATAAGGTCACATTTTAATTTAGTATCAGACAGAAGCTGTTGGGCACCACTGAAATTCCAGCTCAAGTAAAAACTACAGGAGACTCCAATCTCATCTCAATCTACAGCACCCTGAAGCTGGGAAGCTGGGTCTGGTCAGAGCTCAGAAGAAGAAAGGCTGGGTCCGACATTACTTGGATGAAAGACTCTGTGTGTAGTTCAGAACCTTGCAGGCTGGGTATAAGAGACTGAAGCAGCAACATCTCTCCTCTAATGCTTAGGTAATGAAGAGGAGAGATCATCAACCACCCTCTTGGATCCTCTTGGGGAGATACCCCTGAGGGATACGTTAGAACAGCCAATTATGCAAAGCAGCATGTCTCTGGGATGGTACTTGGAATTAAAACCCACTACACGCAGAATAAATGCCACACAGGCAGGTGCCCAAGGCTGGAGATAAACCATGGGCTTTGGAGATGCAGTGCTATAACCATGAATTGGAGGCACCAAACACTACCAGAATATGGTGCTTTGGCACCTCTGTAGCATATCTTGGCATAACCACCCTAGAGAAGATGCACAATATAAGAGGTGCCAACATACCACGCTCATTGTGGACACTGAGGATCCAAAAAGTATTAGTTTAGGTTATTAATTTCAACCTATAGGTGGTCATCTTGGAAATACAACAAAATATAGCTGCAAGCTCAGTGTCAAGTCCGGAATTTGCATAAAGAAAAGTACACCTTAAGAGGATGAATCCAAACATCCATTACTCCAGTACCTTTTTGTGCCTTCTAGCTCTGATCTCTTTCTTCTGCTGGGCCTGTCGCACCTCCCTCCGGGCATCTTCCTCTATCCTCATCTGAAAAGCTCTCTCTCTGATTTTCCACATCTGTAGAGCCGTCAGTGAAAAGGCAAAGCCGATGAGAAACAGCAGAAAGCTAGATTGTGTTAAGCACAAAACAGCTACGCTACTAGACTTTTATATTTATATATGTCACCTGCTTATAGGTGGTACATTAAATATTGAGGATTCTGTTAGATCATGTGGAGCTGAATCTCTCCCCTTTTTACAATCTAGCAAATGAGGCCTTTGGGTATTTGTCAGCATATTAGGAGCATTCAGCAGCTGAATGTGGTCTGGGAAGCCCAAAGACAAAATAACTGGGAAAATAACATACCATACAGTAATGTACAGTGAGAATGTGAAAAAAAACATGATTAAGAAACATGATTAAGCTGATTTAGAAAACCGATGAGGCTAAATACTGTATATAGATAATGCTGGTGATTTGAAAGCTGATAAATCAATGAAAGGAGTGAATAAACTATGTGTTTTAAAAGTGAGTTAAGCTACAGTGTGAAATGTAAGATTCATAAAAGCATATGAAAAGTGTCTGAAGTCTAAGTGTGACAATAAAGTAACATGATTTACTAAGGGTATCTACTCTGCAGAAATCTGTTCGGCTGGAAGAGGCATATACAGAATAAGGTGAGAGAATTTTTTTAATTAGCATTTTGCAACATTAATGCTTAATTACTTGTCAGAAAGACAACATCTTTTAAAATAGTTATGCTAGAGATCCTGTTTTCTTTTGCTTGCTCCCCAATCAAGCTGTATTTACAGAGGTGTCACAAGGTCACTTGCCAGAGTGGATATAAATGTCTCTAATCAGTTTAAGATGCAGAAGGAAACCAGCTATTAAAGATCTCCCATCCAGGTGATGACCAGGAGCAGCCCTTGGTCAAAATAAATCAAACTGTATTCTCATACCTCATCCTGTCCGGTGTACTGCAGACCTTTCATACGCTGTATTTCACCACTGCATATCTCCTCGGTTTTCGGAGCTCCTGCCTGGTGCCTTCATAAACAACAACAGCAAAGAAAGCTTAATCCACAAGGCAAGGTCAAAATGTCAGACAGCAGCAGAGGAATTTGTGAATGTGGTATTTCTGTAGAGCAAATGTTCATCTTTTGGAAAACTTTGACTCAGTCAAGACTTCCACTTGCTTGCACAATTAATTCACTTAAGGCAAACCTTTACTTACAGTTGTATTCTTGACATCCAATGTTTCCACATAACAGTAATATTTACAGCGAAACAAAAAAAAAGTGATACAAATATAAGAAATCAGGGAATCTAAAAGGCAGGAACTTGCTGTTAAAGAGTGAGGAGCTTCCGTATGTTATTACCTGTCTCTGTTAGCCATAATCTGGTCTGAAATATTCTTGGATCCTTCCTCCAGGAGCCATTCCCTCACATCGGTGAAGCTGATATCCCTGGGAATCTTGTTCTGCTCCTGGAGCTCCAAGAACTTCTTCACTATTGTTTTCTGAAAGCCAGCACAGCCTTTTACTAGAGCGCCACACTCCCTTCATTGCAGAGTTCTCCTAAGCACTATTATAGCCGAGTGTGCACTTCAAAACCAACACTGACTTTTTCCATTAGATTTTTCATTTGAACTCACACCGATAGAATGTGTTTGTATATGTATAAGAGTGAAGGCTGAGCTACTGTAGTTTGTTGATCTAAACATTTCGATTTAAGATGTACATCTTGGATACAGTGGTTAACCTTGTTATCTCGCAACACTGGGGCCAGGGGCTCTATTCTGGGCCTGAGGTGTTGTTATCTGTGTGGAGTTTGTATGGTCTCCCCATATTCACATGGGTTCTTCACGGTTTGCTCTGGTTTGCTCCCACAGTCCAAAGCCATACTATACTGGTAGAAAAAAAGGTTTCTAGGAAAATTGGTTCTAGTGTGAATTTGTGTCTGTGTGTGCCGTGCAATGGACTAAATTCTGGTCAAGGGTGTATATCGCCTTAAGCCCGTTGCTTTCTGGGATAGGCCCCAGCTCCCTGCAGCCCTTAGATGAGGCAGTTAGATTAGATGACGTGGATGGAAAGGGATGGATGGAAGTTCAAGTCGTTTTTCAGCCTTGTCTGGCAAAGAAGACTTATAAATTCTGTTTTGGACTACACACAAAAGCTGCCTGTATTAACGTGTTTGGAAAAATACGTTTGTTTGCACTGAAAATGGATTAAACTCTACAGAGCAGTACAGATAAGCACTGAATGCTCCGATTGGGGTGGTACAATTAGTGGTTTACCACAAAGAAAGACATCCAGATATATTGCCCAGCCTCAATGAATAAAAAAAACTCTCTTTTTTTAACTCTGTTATCTTGAACAGAGACGACTACAAGGAGACCTGTTTCAAATATTCAAAATCCTCACAGACAAGTCTGCTTGTTGAACGCTGACTTCTTTCAAGAAACAGCTGGATGAGACTCACAGACCAATTAGCAAGTAATTACCAAACAGGCTAAGGAGCTTCCTCTCATTCGTAACTATTCTTATGATATGAAACCCATATCCTGCTTGCAGAAAGGACTATATGGGCTATAAACAACACAAAATAGCATGAAAAGATGTACAGTATGGTTGAACTAACAAGAAGAAGCTAAAATAGGCTAGAGCAGTGACAAACATAAGCAACAACATCATCAGCGTCAAAACACTAAAACAGAAATGAGCTTTATAGCAATTAGAGAAGAAACTGAAAGAAAAAACTGAAATTGATCCTTAGAATACAAACACAGTCAAGGTAGAGACCTCCTTGAAGAAGACATGATGACAGCAGTATATTCAAAGGTGCATAATGGAGAGATATTATGGAAGCCTTCATCCAGAAACGTTACTGATTGAGGGCTGGATAAAGGCAGAAGTCTATGATGAAGAGTCAGAATCAGATGGACGGTTGTTTAAAAACATCACACTTACCTGTTTAGTCGCATAATTTTTGTCATACTGCAACTTCACATTGCTTAGGTAGTTACGATATTGATTGTATTCTTTCAAAGAGCAGAGGACCTGAAAACAGACAAAACATGTTTCAAGTACTGTCTAGGAGGTTAAAGAAAATGTTTTTATTTTTATTTTACAAATCTAGAGCACAGTCAAGTACTCTGTGTTTGAATATTTATTGAGCATAAGGACTTTAGCACAAACCATAGGCCTGCTTTGATTACATCTACTATTACATGCTTTGATTACAACCATAGGCCTGCACACCGAATACATCTATGCTGTAGTGCAGACATGAGTTAAATCACACTACTGGAAACTATTACAGCTAAATGAGCTAGAACCTGGTCTATGTTTTTTTTTTTTGACAACACCTCACTCCTTCACCATACCAAAAAAGCCTCATTCTTTGCACAAACTGCAAACAGCCTTACTTTCTTCTGCTCATTGATTAAGCCTCTGTTCTGCAGAGACTCCTGCATGCCCTTGCGATGGTAATAGGTGCGCAGGTGGGGGTCATGGAGGCTGTTGTACTTCGAATCCAAAAGGAAACCGCGGGGATCAGTCAGAGTGAAGTCAGGAGATGGCTGGTGCAGCTGAAATAGAAGGTAAGTATTTTATTAAAACATGATATGTATAGGTAAACACAGATATGTATCCCCCTATGTTTCTGAACATAAAAATGAGAATGTTTTTTTCTCCCCCCTCTGAAGGCTGTCGCCAGTTTCTTGGAAGACTACTCCAGAATCACTGTTACCATTTTTCCTACGTTCTTGAACATCAAATTCCAATTTCTCAGTCATTGTAGCCTACTAAAACTGACTAAATTGCAAAAAGACAGTAAGCACAATAAGCTTTAAGGCATACAGTACAGCTGAATTTCAATAATGTGATCAATATACTGCGTCTAGAAAAATATATAACCTTACTCCTGATGTTATATGCACAAAGATGCCAAGGGAGGACAGTTTGCTTACAGTTTAATCATTACAGCAACCACATTATACTAACACACACAGAAATGTGTTAATGTGTCCCAGGTATCATTTCATATTATAACATTTTACATGTTGGTTTACCCCTAAAAAGAAAGAAAACCATGAATAAACATGTCATTTTTTACAATTTAAATGTTTAGAATTAAATGAGAATGTATTCATGCTTTTCATTTTAGGTTACACTTACTTTCTCCAAAAGAGCAGTCCTGCAAAATTGAGGTTTAGACCCTGGGATTAACGGCAGTTTAGTGCCGACGGGTCTCTCCAACAGCTGCTGCTCTCCCCGCAGTGCATACAGCATGGTGTAGCAGCCCTGAAACACAGAACATAGCTATCGTACCTCACAGAACCACAGCCAAAACGCCAGAAAAAACAAGCAGAGCTGATGGCAGAAATTATTTCATCTGTCACAGAGTGAAATAAAATGGCTGTGGGGGCAACAGCAGGTATCAAGGACAATGCTGACTTGAAGTTTGCATAGAATGACCAGTGACTTCAATGAGGGTGGTAATATGTGTCTTTCTTTGTTCTGGGGCTTCCTACTGATCAAAGATGCTTGTTAATTACCACACAGTTCAGAGAAGACACATGGAATGTCAAAACTGGCCTAGCTGAGCCTCAGACTGAGGAGGTGGGTCTAGAACATAACAATTCTAGAAAATCTAGAATGTTCTAGAGCAATGTTACACCTGGCCATCTGTATATAGCCATTTGATCAATGAGCCCCAAGAAGTTAGCTCTGCTTACACCCAAAACTATCAACCCCCACCTCCCCCAAGAAAGGTAGGGGGGCTTTAATAACCCCAGTGACAGAGCACACAGAAACAGAAGAAACAGGAATAACCAATTTGTACCACAGCACCCAGGAGAGGGTTTGGACACCAGGGACTCTCTACAGTGAGCAAGGGAGGAAGGCTTTAGCATTGTCTTCCTCCCCTCTCTACTCAAAAAATTGACTCAGAGACAAATGGGGGGGGCATATTAAAAACCAGACTCAGCCAGGACTGAGGAGGATCCCTAAGACTACACAGAGTGTCTTTGCTATGACAGAAGCAGGCACACCAGGTCTCCAACTGGGACTGGGTTTGGGAGAATATTTGCAGCTGGACTTTTCCTTTGGAACTCTGGTTTTGGTAACTGGGCTCAAATGGGGCTCTTGAGCTGGTCTGCAATGTGTTCTGTGAGTAAGTAAGTACCTCTAGTGGATAAGTTGTCATATGTGTTCTGTGGATTAGGCTATAATAGATACTGGAATTGCAAAGTACTGTAATAAAAATGGAAATTATGTAGGATGACTGTCTTGTCTGGTCTGTGGATGCACTTGTGGTTCTGGAAGATAAAAAGAACTTGTTGCTGGGGGAAAAGGTCTTTAGAATTGCTAGGTGGCATAATCAGCTACAAAACTAACTTTTAAAAGCAGTCCCTGCATTTAAGGGTCACGGTTCCTGACATATCTTTTTAAAGATAGGTAAGAAGAGTAACCCTAGGGTGTTTAGAGGGCTAAATCAGTTCATAACATTCTTTTTTTTTTCTTCTGCACAAACGAGTTGATTCTCTGCATCTGGGCTAAGGATCTAAGTCTGTTTAGAGGTTTAGATTGGGAAGGCATATTCTCACGCAAGACATTTTAAGACAACAAAAGAAAAGTACAGTACGTATATTCCCATAAAATACAGAAAGGGTTAACAATAAATTATTAACCCACGATTTCAGAAATAGAACACATAGCTGGAATTTTAAAATCACGTTCCATTTATTTTACCTTCTAGAGCTTTTAAAACAGTATTAGAAATATTACTACGTTTTTACTGTTTTACTAAACCTTACATTTTAAAGCTAAACTAATGCTGTTTTTTTTTACAATTCACTACCTAAAAGTTGAAATATATAAACGTATGGATAGTACACTCACAGCTCCAGATCCCGGTTTCTTTCTCTCCATTTTTATCCCTGATCTCGTTCCATTAATCCATTAATCAATTAATCTATTTTGAGAAAACAATTCCGTCGTGTTCGTGAGCGTTTAAACTTTATTTTGTATAATACGGACTTGAGCATAAACCACTGTCTAACCAAAATGTTGTCTATTATTACGTCAGATCTGCAAAGCAGTTGCCTTATCTGACGTATCCAGCGTGTACAAGTTAAGTAAAGACGTCATTAAAAGCTGCAGCAGGGAAGCTACAGTATTCGTCCCTGTACGGACTTGTTTTTTATATATATATAATTAGGTTTTCATTAGAAAATCCAGACAAAAGGGCGATGTCCGATTTAATGTTTAATTTGAATGTCGCCATTCTAACTCAAAGCCTTCACGGTATCAAACCTGTGTGGTCGCACGTCCCAAACAGTCTGGCTCTACCAGTGGAGCCTGGAGACCCCAAAAATATAACACACGGTTTGCCTTTTAATAATTTACACCTCTAATAATAATAATAATACAAAGTAATAAACACCTTGTTTGAAAAGCGCGGACTGATTAGTAATTTGTACAGAGCAACATAACAAGACAGTGGCCACAGTACATACGGAAATCTCCAACTATACTATATTTAAAAACTGTATCTTTTTTCTGTATATCAAGACCTAGTTTTCAGTGACTACCGCGATACGCCCTTCAATTCCTTACTTTGTTATAGAAAGCAAGTGGCGCTGCTGAAGAAAATATCCTAAAAATAACTACTTTTTGTAGTGTCCGTAATGTGACGAGGGGTCCGGTTCACCTTCAGACTTAATTTCTTATATTAGTATATTGTATATACAGTAGGTTTTACAGTCTGATAAAACCCTTTTTTTCGAAGCGTTTTATAACGCTACTCTTGCACTCTGCTGTCTCCTCGTTCCTTTCAGTCGGGCTTCACCGGTGAAATAAGGATGAAAACATCCTCTCTCTGCCCAGTCTTGCTTTTTGGCGGTTGATGTGTCTTTTCTAGATATGTCTAAAACGGCACCTAATCTGCAGGAAGAAGCTGTTAAATTGGTAAACTGGTATCTGTAGCTGGGTAGCTGCAGAAAGGGATTGAAAACGCACAGACAAACTTTTTAAAAACAAATCTGGGTGCGACGGTAGGATGACGTCACAACGGAACGGCCATTTCACGAGGTTCCTAATTCCTCAGCCTCGAGATGTGTTCTGGTTGTTTTCGGTTCGGCTGAAGGTATTTGTACCGTAGCAATGCCGTGCTTTAAATTTCATACTTGGTTATTTAAGATCCCTGTTTATAAGAATAGGTGTGTTAACCCCTCTGTATTCTGGCTAGATTTCACTCTGGAATTCTTAATCTGGCCTACCTAAAGTTTTTCCTTAAACAATTGGTGAAGAAATTTCTCACTTTTCAACCACTTTTCATCTGTAGCTCCGAGGAACTGCTGGTATAGTGGTGGACAATGCATGATGGACTTTGGGATCCTTTGGGGTGGAAAAGAAGTGTAGAAATGCAATTTTAATTGTGGTAAATTATGGTATTGCAGCCATTTATAGTTATACAGGTCTTGTCCTCAATATTCTCAGTCACAGCAGCATGACACATGGAATATTATCCATCCATTGTCTAATCACTTGATCCAATTCAATGCTGTGGAGAAGGGCTCTGCAATTACCAGAGGTCAGTTTCTTCATTTCTGTTGCAGTGTGAGAGCAAAGAAAATTACAGTCATCAACAATTATACTGCTTATCTGTTTAGTTGCAAGAGGATTATCCTTTCTTTTGGACAGAATCTGCATTCGGATTTATGACCAAGATTACATAATACAAATGCCAAAGCTTGGAACGTCTGAAAAAGACTCAGTGGATGACAGAGGGATCAAATTTGCTGACAAAATGTGTGTTCACTGATTGATCTGCAGAGCCACACGGTCAGGCTGGGTGCAATAAGATGTGGATACAGTCCTTCAAATTCAAATCCCTAGTAAAAAAAGAGCATACAATCCATTTTATCCAGCAGCCATATCACTCTGCAACTCACAACTGGCAACCCACTGAAGCTCAGCAGGGACACTATATTGTAAACAGGCGCCATCCTTCGGATGAAACGTAAAACTGAGGTCCTGACTCTCTGTGGTCATTAAAAATCCCAGGGCATTTCTCGAAAAGAGTAGGGGTGTAACCTGGCCAAATTTCCCAGTGGCCCTTACCAATCATGGCCTCCCAATAACCCCCATCTATGAATTGGCTAAATTGCTCTCCTCCCCACTAATAGTTGATGTGTGGTGAGCGTTCTGGCGCACTATGGCTGCTGTCGCATCATCCATGTGGGGCTGCACATTGGTGGTGGTGGAGGGGCGTCCCCATTACCTGTAAAGCGCTTTGAGTGGAGTGTCCAGAAGAGCGCTATATAAGTGTAAGCAATTATTATTATTATTATTATTATTATTATTTTAATATCCTGAATGTATGAAATGAGCACATGCTTGTTTTTAGCCTAGTCTTACTGACAATCACATTGCTGGTCTGATCACCTGCAGGATACGAGAACTCCGTTTCTATAATATTTTGTCTTTGAAGAACTGGCATCTGATTCATTTCCAGTAGTCTCTCTGATTACTTGACTGTCTGTTGGGAACTGTTAGTCCTGCTTGTGTTTATTCTGCAGTCTGGTGAACAACAGGTCGTGAAATTAAGATCTATTTGATTAATTGTCTTTTATCCACCCTTTATCAGAACGCTACTTATTCCTGTTTAAGGGTTTGCTGACCAGGAGTCTATCCCAGAATCCCAGAGGTGTAACTCGGCATTAGTAGTATACTTGTCCCCTTGTAGGGTACATACACAAACACACAGGGCGATGTAGACATTCCAGTGAACCGAACAAGCATGTGTTGAAGATGGAAGATGGAGGGAATCACCCAAAGGAAGATTATGTGAAAGCAGGGAGAAGACGCAAACCCCCTACATAAGGTGCACACGTCTGGAATCAAATTCAATGAAACACGTTCACCAATTTTATTTCTAAAAAGATAACTTTCTGCATTATGCTAAATGATGAATGCACCCTCGTGTTTATTAAAATATAATTCTAAATGATTTTAAAAATTTGTGTTATTTTTATGTAAGAACTGTTTCAATCAAACGCAGTAGAAAAAAACAATATTTTAGGAAATGTTGGAAAAGGAAAAGATGGTTGAAAACCCTGGAATGCAAGTGTAATCCTCACTTAAGGGGAGCTGGGTTTTAGAACTGGCTATAGTTGCTCACGGACATCGCGTTGGCTTTATGAACTACAACTCCCATAACGCACTGCTCAAGTTTACGTCACAGTCCCTATTCTGCCTGGCTGTGGTGACCTCTAGCGGGGCCCTCTCAGTTCTGGCAGCTTTACCGTTGATCGTGTGCACTCACCAGCGCGCGCAAGAGGAACTCACACACGGCTCCCTTTTTTAAAGTTTATTTTATAAAAAAATAGAAAAAAACACGGGAAGGTTTCCAGAGATATGTACAAGTCAGGTTTACAGCAGGCTGGTAGCGAGAGTCTGACTCCTACCCTCATACATGTTGTTTTCCCCTGTTTAAGACGTTTACTATAACACCATTTAAACGCGACACAACATAACAACTCAACTCACAACACACAGACAGTTTTCATCTAGCGACTTCACACAGTTAGCTAACGAAGTTCAATTTCGTCTCTGATAACCCGCAGAGCCCGAATACACTTTTGATACTCTTAAAACAAATATAAACGCGTAAACCTTAAACCGAAACTATGACATCAGTAAACATAAATTTACTTTTAAAAAAGCCTTATTACTTCAGATCTTACCTAAAAAATTAGAAAGAGCCATGGGAGAGTTTCCAGAGATACGTACAAGTCAGGCGTACAGCAGGCTGGTAGCGAGGGTCTACCAGCCTGCACGAGGCGCTGTTCCCGATTCCCGGGCCCAGCTGCTCATCACCTGGTTGCACAAGCTTTGACTTTTCATTTTCATTACTATATTTTCAGGTTGTGTTTTTCATACCACTACCGAAAAAAACATATTTTAGAGGAAGATGTCAGTTTGATTAAACAAATATTGCTCCTTAAGCCTAGTTCCTTACTGTGCTCATTCTGCCACCTACTGGACAAGGTAATAAATAAAACGAGGAGAAAATCATAGAATATAACACCCACATTACAGGCCAGCCAAGTAAAGGGTGTAAGATGACCAGGGGAAGGGTCATTCATAACAGGGATTTTCGGAATTACCTACTTAAAATACTAGATATGGACCTAAGCAAAATGGCTGCCAAAAAGAATCAGCTGACCGGTATATGGAAAGGGTCTACCCTGAGAAACAATGAGACACAGCTGAGCCGCATCAGGAACCGAAATTGAAGTGAAATATAAGTGAATATAAGAACAGGGCGGAAGCCGATCAGGTGAATGCGGTTTGGAGGAAGAGAGAGGAAAGAGGTTTATGATAAAGATCGGACTAAGGAATAACGGACTACTGAAAGGAGAAAAGGTTTATGGTTTTTGGATTGCGGATAGTGGATAAGGATACATCGCGGATTGGCTTTATTACGGATTTTAGTAACTCGGATCGGAACAGGATTAAGAGAGCGGATTACGGACTGGATTTGGAAGATAATTGGAGGAAGAAACGCCACGAAACTCAGGAAAGAAAAGTGTGGTGTGAGTACTTCTCTCATTTACATAAACTTTCCCCCGGAGGCACCACAAGGGATATCTGAAGGACTGAAAAGAAGTGCACTGATTGTCACATTATCTAAGGTTGTCTTTTAAAATGTACTTGTATTCCATTAACAGCATCTATTGCATTGCCTGAGAAAATTAGAAATTACTGTATGTAATCTGTTTGAATTGGGTTCCTATGAAAAAGACTTGTGAAGAAACCCAGCTGGGACTCAAAACCCTTGGTATCTTGTCAGAAGAAGAGAATGCAATGTGCCCCAAGCAGTATGATTTTCAAAACCCAGATTTAGTACCAGAAACAAATAATTTGTAGCTATTTTATAAGAACCTTTCATCTTGTGTTTTAATTGTAATACAGTGTAGTAAAATGCACAATGGTTTGGTTTTGGGAGAGAGAAGGAATAGGAGGGAGAGAGGTAAGAAGGGAAAGGAAATGAAAGAAAAGTCCAGAATAGGCTGTAGAAAAAATGAGAATAGAATATGACATATTCCAAGGAGAAGTTGAAACAAAATAAGACCTTAAAAAGAAATCAGCCTATCACTGTTTGCTGGGAGAATGGATGAATCCTGTCTAATGCTCAGCTGACACCCTGTTAAAAGCAATAAAAGACAATGTTAGTCCTCCGTGGTTAACCTACATTCATGCTGTTGCTTTAAAACGGATAACAATGGAAGAACTGAATGACATGGTGGAGAATATAGTGGCGTGGGTGGCAGTGTCCATTATCAGAGTGCTGCTCCCAGCCATCTCCCTGTACAATGAAAAGAGGAGCCGGAGAAGAGTCTCTTAATCACCTGCTGCAGATCTAATAACCTTGCCTCTGAATTGTGGATGGTGTTCTTGAATGTGTCAACTCTCCCTCGTCCGCAAATAAGCCAATAAGAAAGAATTCCCACCCCAAAGACTGTGCGTCTTAATCAATCTGCAGACTCAGAGGCTGACAGTGAGATTTTACAGGATGTCTCTAAAAGCTTGAACCACTTTCACTGTATGTACTGAGTCAGTGTCAGTCTATGGTCTCCATATTAAATGAGATGTAAAGTCTCAAATTGCACTTAATGAGTATGTTTTCTTTAGTGTTTCAATGCGACTCTCAGGTAGCAGAATGTACTGTAGGTGGTGTTTTTTGCAATGGAATGCACAGCAGCACTGTTTCAGAAGGATGTACAGTACAACAGGTAAAATGTACTATTGTGGTAAAATAGTTGATAGCTGAATGGATATGATTTAAAATTACAGTGGTTTCCAGTAGTAAAATTAGTGGTAAAGGAAAGAATTCTATAAAGGTTATGAAGGTTTTAATCCATCCCTTTTCTAACTGCTTTATCCAATACAGGGGAGCCAGAAGCAGGATTCACTCACATCACGGACAATTTTCACAAAAGCCAATTAGCTGAAGACAACCCAAGCAAACACATGTAGAACATACAAACCCCAGGTCTGAGGATGAACTCATGGCCCCAGTGCTCTGAGCCATACACATACCAATAGAAAGTCTTATACTACTGTTTGTGCAACAGTACATGAATATAGTTATCTAATTTATTTAGATACGTGAATCCATATGATATTCCCTATTAATCAAGTTCTATAAGTATGCTTTTGTTTACTCCGATAGCGAGCGTATTCGCAGAAGAGGTTAAAATATCACTTTTCTCACAAAGTATATAAACAATATGGTCAGAAGGAGCACGTAAAAACGTTTCCGAAATAACCACATGTGAGACTTTGATGCTTAAAATGTTTAGGAAGAAATGGAATACTGGTGTGTATTTTTTTCTTTAAACTACCAATACCAGCAATATACACTTTACATAAACTATATTAATTTAGTAACATAAACATTATGACCTATAACCAGATGCATTATGCTTCTATTCTTTTTATGCTCAGCTACTAAAATTTCCCTTTAGTGGTAAAATTCCATATAAATATTCAATACTAAGCGGATTAAAATGTGCACAGTAAAGAGATGAAATGATTAAATCTTTTCACTACCGATCAATGCCCCATGGGTGCCCCTGTTGGGCATTTTGGCCAGCCAATCACGTACCGCGGTACGGCGCGGGGGCTTGTGCATAGTTGCGTGCGGTATGGGGTTTGTACCGCGAACTTTGA
The DNA here is from genome assembly GCF_055471065.1 of Atractosteus spatula. NCBI lineage: Eukaryota > Metazoa > Chordata > Actinopteri > Semionotiformes > Lepisosteidae > Atractosteus > Atractosteus spatula. The sequence goes on along the minus strand of NW_028296630.1, from coordinate 154,589 downwards.
ATGGCTGCATCTGTATTCAATTAGTTTTTCATTTTGAAATGTAAAATTGTTACTTTGAAATTAAGACTATGTCTCTGATTGATTTATTCTGATTTTCCAGCCTCACGATGACCCACTTTAATGGCATTAACACTTCTTTGGTCCTCATGTTGAGAGACAGCAGCAACAGACTCGATGCAAAAGCTACATCTAGAACCAGCTCTAGACCTTTTGTTAGCTCTCTTGCGCATGAACTAATGATGCAAATACACACAGCTGGCCAAGAAACAACTGAGCAGCCAAATGTCCAAATACTTTTGGTCCCCTAAAATAGGAGGACTATGTATAAAAAGGGCTGTGATTCCTATATGGTTCACCCAATATAGACGTAAATACCCTCGAATTAAAGCTGACATTCTGCACTTTAACCTCATATCCATTGTTTCATTTCAAACCCAATGTGCTGGAGTACAGAGCCAAAACAAGAAAAATTGTCACTGTCCAAATACTTACGGACTGTATTATATATAAAATAAATGTACAGTGCGTTATCTAAATTAAGCAGGTAGATAACTGTGTGAATAAAAGATGACTTAGTTCTATTGGTCTAGAATCTGGGCCATCTAAATCAACATCCAGATGGAAGGAAGTGAAATTCACTGTTCAAGGGGTGGTCATGACAATCAATGATTATATTGGCCTTTAGCGCTATTTGCTTGATGTAGTTGTCTGAAAGCTGTAGTTGTACACCAATAATTTTGTTAGCTAGCTTCACAATCCTGCTCAGTTTGGTTTTATTACACCTGTATGAATGAATGTTAAGACGGATTCAAAGAAAGTTCTAAAGAACAAAGTCATTGTTGTAGTACACGCATTAAAAGAGCAGATTTTTCTTAGGAGGAACTATCACTGTTATTTCTTTTTACATATGGAATCTGTGTTTTCCTCAAAGGTTAGTTTGTAATTAACAACAGTGCCAAGATATTTGTAACTGTTGACAACTTCAATTTCTTGCTCTTCAATAACTGTTGGTTTTGCAGCTGGTGGTTGCTTTCTCTAATCGATGATCATGTCTTTGGTTTTTGACACACTATGCTGAAGGAAGGAGCTGTTATACCAATCAACAAAATAACCCACGACAGGCCAATGATCAGTGTCTGTGTCTTGGAGGAGACTGAAATTGACAAGTCATCAGCAAACCTAATGATGTGCCTGTCCACTAAAGGGCTTCTACAGCTGTCTGTATACAGAAAGTTCAGGATAGGGGACAGCACACAGCCCTGAGGAGACCCCGTGGAAGAACAAAGCTGCCCTGATACAAGACCACTTACCCTCACTCTTTGTGATCTGTTGGTCAAAAGTCTAAGATCCAGACTACAATATTAAAGTCCAGATTAAAATTTGAGAGTAATCGCTCCACTAACAAGCATGGTTGAATGGTGCTAAAGGCTGATCCGAAATCTACTGTATAAATCAATCTCTGGCATATCTTGGGACCTTTCAGATGTGAATTAATTCATAAGAGATTCAGTAATGTTAGGGTAGCATCTTTGACCAGCAGGTGCTCTAAGTGGTGGGGAACATGCCTTTTTACAATTTACTCAAATCATTTTATAACTAAAAAGGACAATGCCACTGCTCTGAAATCATTTAATCTTGGGGCATTTGTGTTTTGCAAGTGGCATGACTGTTACCTGTTTCCCCAATTCTGGGTAATTTCTGCTGATTCATACACGTATTAAAAACATAATGAAATACAGTACAGAACTGCTCTGCACATAACCTCAGTACCTCAAGTTCAAGTTAAAGTTTGTCATTATACTCATATACAGGTATATGGTATAATGAAATGCTATTTAGCTAGCTCTCAGACATAAGTAGTACAAAGAAAAAAAAACAACAACAACAATACAATTGTATAACAAAAGAAAGACAGAGACAACAGGCAGTGTGCAAAACAGCAAAAAGGTAACTGGTTATGTGCAAGAACATGCATCAACAGAATGAAATAAAGGGATAGAAATTATGGGGAGTGAGCTTTTGAGATGTATGGTAGAGGTAGATTTTCAATGTGTGTTTGTGGTTTTTGGTAAGAAAGAAAGAAGGCACTGTGAGGTTCAGATCATGGGTGAGAGGTGAGGTGAGAGTGAGAGAGGCTGGGAGTTTAATAGTTTGATAGTGCGGGAGTAAAAACTGTCTCTGTCTGGTAGTCCGGGCCCGAATGCTCCAGTACCGTTTTCCAGATGGTAGTAGATCATAAAGTCTGTAGCTGGGGTGTGTGGGGTCTTTGATGATGCTTAGAGCTTTCCTCAAGCACGGTCTCTCATAAATGTCCTGTATAGATGGGAGGGCAGCCCCAGTGATGGACTGGGCAGTTCTCACCACCCGCTGTAGGGCTTTGCGGTCAGCAGCACTGCAGTTGCCATACCACACTGTGATGCAGCCTGTCAGTGTGCTTTCTGTAGTGCATCTGTAAAAGTTAGTGAGGATCTGGGGACATATCTTAGCTTTCTTCAACCGTCTTAGGAAGTACAGGCGCTGTTGCGCTTTCTTGATCAGGCAGGTGGCATTGAGAGACCTTGTGAGGTCCTCGTTGATATGGACGCCAAGGAATTTCAAGTTACTGACCCTTTCCACTTCAGTCCCGTTGATGTGGATAGGGGCATGTCCGGTTTGCAGTTTCCTGAAATCAACGATCAGCTCCTTGGTTTTGCTGACGTTGAGGGTGAGGTTGTTGTCATTACACCACGTTGTAAGGAGATTGACCTCCTCCCTGTAGGCCCTCTCATCATTGTCTGTGATCAGACCTACAACTGTGGCGTCATCGGCAAACTTGATGATGGAGTTGGTGTTGTGTTTGGCCTTACAGTCGTGGGTATAGAGGGAGTAGAGCAATGGACTAAGCACACACCCCTGGGGGACCCCAGTGTTCAGAGTTAGTGTGCCGGAGGTGTGGTTTCCAAGCCTGACAGCCTGAGGTCTGCCTGTCAGAAAGTCCCGAATCCAGTTGGAGAGGGTGGTGTTGAGACCCAGTGCACTGAGTTTCTTGACTAGTTTCTCTGGGATGATAGTGTAAAAAGCTGAACTGAAGTCGATGAATAGTAGTCTTGTGTATGAGTTCTTCTTGTCCAGATGGGATAGGGCACCTGCTCACTGAGGTTATGAGGTCTGAGACTTTTCCTGACTTTTCTTGAAAATGTCTCGTTGAGTATCACCTTGAGTTACATTGAGTATCAAATTCAACCTTGGTGTTGGCAGCGAGCTTCTCTTTAAAACTAAAGCAATGTTTGTCAAATGTATGTTAAAAATGCAAGAGGCAGAACAGACAAATTTTAAGAGCATAGAACTTAAAAGTCACCACTACATTTGTTTCACATTATATGCATTAAAAGATGCTACCATGGGACATGTAAAAGTCAAACTGAAGAGACAATGGCAATAAAGCTCTAGCAAGTAAACATACAGTATAGTAATTACCTTCTGGAGAAGGATCAAGTCACCCTTGATAAGAGTATCTCCTAAACTTCAAATTACAGTATTCTGGAGAAGTTATAATACAGAGAACTTCATAACAATATCAGCTCTAATATCCATATGGCTGTCACTTAATCTTTTCTTGCTCTGCATTAATTAATTACTATTACTGCAATTATTACTTGATAAATAATGTCTTTGTTAGTGCTTTTCATCCAAGAGATCCCAAAATGGTTTACATACAGAAAGGGCTGCTCTTCATCTGCCACCTAGGTCCCCCCTAGGTTTTAAATAAAATAAAGGTTTTATTTACTTATAGGAATGTTACTTAGAAACGTGGACGTTTCTTTTTCCACGGTGGGTCTAATGTGAGACATATTTGGTTTAACATGTTCAGTGTTCAGTGTGTGGTAGTTTGTTTGGTGCGAGTGAAGTCTTATTTAATCTCTGACCCAGGGAAAAGTGTGGTGTGGACGGCTGAGGACAGAATGCAGGCTCGCGCTGTGTCCGTTATTTTGATTCTTTGTCGTTTCTTGCTTGATCGGCTAGTTTACTTTTTTTTGTTTTACCAATTAAGTTTGATAATCGGCCAGTAAAAGCTCTGTTGTCCTTCACCTGAATGCCTGAAACATTTTACCGAACCCAGGATTTTACATATTTGGTGGCAGCGGCGGGTTTTTTTTTATTTTTGTGTGTGGGGTCTTCACGGACAAAAACGTCAGCACCGTGCCTTGCCGTTTGGACATTTCTTTTGGATGATTCGCTGTTCGCAAAAGGACTACACGTGAGTTTACTACACTGCTTTGGCATTTCATGGATTCAGTAGGATGAGCATCATTATCTGACTGAGTATTTTAATGACTTTAGGATATATGTTTTTATCAATATTACCTTGAAACGAAACGTACTGCAATTCGTTACTTGTTCGCCTCAAGTAAAATCTTCAAGTTAAGAACTTTTAACTTTAATACTGCCATCTCCGATCGCATTTTGGATATTTTTTTTGGCTTTGTGTTATTCTGTACTTTGCATACGGATTTGTTGGTTTTTTTTTTTTCGTCCGGCCAAAATCACTATAATATTTCTGAAGATTCTTTGAGTGAATCCGTTAGGAGAAAGTCACAGTTTTGAAACTGAGGATGTCTACAGACATGTCTGACGATGACACATTCACTGCTGTGGTGCACTTCAAAGCCGTTTTGCCGGCGGATTTCACTGGTGAAGGAACCGAAAGTTTTTCACAGTGGGTTAGACGTTTTCAAGTGTGCTGTGAGACTTCAGGTATGGATAAAACACAAATAGCTAAAATTCTTCCATCGAGATTGGCGGGTGCTGCATTTAGTTATTGGGACAGTCTCCCAGATACAGTGAAATGTGATTATGATAACACTTGCAAGCACATGCAATCCTTTTTCGGACAAAAACAGGAACTCAGGACATTACAAACATATCTGAATGCACGGCCGCGTCAGCCTAATGAACCTTGGTTGGAGGTGTATGCAGCAGAGTTGCGTCGCCTTGTACTGCAAGCTTTCCCAGATTATGGGCAAACTGCCATTACATGAGAAATCCTGAGGCGTTTCATTGCTGGACTTGACCTTGAGTTACAAGCAAAATTGTACGAGTTTGGCGTTACCACTCTTGGTAGCTCTTAAGGTAGCTGGCCAGTGTGAGAGAGCGCGTTCCACATTCCATGGCATCTTCCCAGCAGCAGTGTCAATGACTACTCCACCGCCTGCTCTCTCCACCCCAGTCCATAGCTTGACTAATACCAGTGCTGACAAGCTAGCAGCCCAGCTAGACAAACTTACACTTCAAGTGGACAGATTGCAGTCAGCTGTAACATCACTGACTCGCACCCAGGCATGTACCCATTCTCATTCCCCGGAGGTCCAGTCTTCATCTGCTGCACGTAGGAGACCACAGTCCCCAGACCACAGCAGAGGCAGATCTCCTTCACGCAGCTGCATCAGTCAAAGCCGACCTTTTCGCAAGCCCCAGTCCTGGTGCCAGGTCATACCAACAACACCACGGTTATCATGAACCTTTACACTGGGACCGGCAGGTGTCAGGCCATCATCAGACACATGAAGCTTGGGACACGTTGCTGAGATCCATTCAGTTTGCCTACAATACAAGTGTACATGCTAGCACTGGGTATACACCATTCTATCTGGTGCATGGTCGTGAGGCTCGGTTGCCAGTTCATCTGTTATTTTTGCCTAAGGCTGAACTATCATCTGCATCTCCAGGAACACCAGCTGAATATGCTGCATTTGTTTGTCGTAAACTCCAGCATGCTTATCAGTCCAGCCAGGAACATTGTGAAGCTGCACATCTACAACAAAAGACCCAGCATGACAAAAAAGTAAAGTACTCACCTTACCACAAGGGAGACTTAGTTTGGTTGAACGATCCAGCTCATTTACGGTGTAAACTGGCGCCACGTTGGAAAGGGCCATACTGTATCATACAGTTAATACGTCCTGCTGATGGAGATGGGGTGCTGTATGTCATTAGACAGAAAGACTCCCCTGATGGACCTACCCAAGTTGTTCATCACAACCGTCTGAAAGCTTATTTGACACCTGCTTTTCCACAGACAGAATGTCTCCCTCCAACTGCACCTGTCGAACTTCAGCAGACTCAAAGGGTGCCACCCCAGGACAACCCAGATGTACAGGTACCTAGTGCTACCCCTGAGTTGCCTTCCATCATTTTCTCTGGTGTGAAGCAGTGCCACCATCCTGCCAGACATACAATTAATGAACAGTCCACTGCACAACGCGTCCAACACCTGAGGCTGAAGACTCAGCTGTTGAAAAGTAGAGCTTTGAGAGCTCTTTAACCAAAGATACAATAATGGCATTGGACACTTCCTGATTTTTGGACATTACTGCTTTGTACAGTATAATGCAATAAGGGAGCCATTTTCTTGCAGCAAGTCATTGTACACTTTTTCAATCATTTGGTCTGCATCCGAAGGCTGAAGAAAGACGCATCTGTCATGCTCAGCTGTGCCTATAGTAATTCCTGGAACAGCTGATAACTGCATGATCACAGATTCAGTAATACTTATAACCATTTCACTCAAGGTTTGCAGAGGTCTCTTCAGATCTTCAGTACTGGACTCAGGGCTGAAACAGTTTAGCTGAATTTTCTTTAGCAGATTATCTGTGACTCCATGTACTATTTCAGAAGAAACAAGAGAAACTTCAGAAGACTGAGCACTGGGTGTTGCCTCTTTGTTGTGCTCACTAGTGATTCTAATATCACCCATCACCTCATCAACGATCTCACTTGCTTCTCTGCTAATACTGGTCTCTGGTGAAAGGGATGAACATTGGGAAGCTGAATGTGTCAGCTTGGAAATGTTGGTCACCATAGAACTGATTATGGTTTTGACCACTGTCTCATTTCTGGAGGCTGCAGCTTTCTGTAGAACCTGTTGGGATCCAGTTTGACACAGCAATTCATTGTGAACAGAGCTGGCAACCTGCTGAATCTTGTGTGGTTCATGAAACACATCATTATCCTGTTTTACAACTGTTATCTCCTGGTTTTCGGACAAGTCCTGCAACACACTGTCAAAGAGGTCCACAGCTATCTGACTCAGCAAAGACATAGACATCTTCCCTGGGATTTCTGTAGAAGTTTCCTCTTTTATCAAAGTAGGGTATATCTGCAATAGCAGCTGTGTTATGATGTTTTCCACAGTCTCAGTACACACTAAAGTCATATTAAGTGATTCTGTTGATTTAGCCATAGAAATTTCCTGGAGCCCAACTGAGGAAACCCGTTCAATATTCAATGGTTCTACAGGGACACTGAGTGGTTTGATTTCAGAACTGTTTTCAAGGTAGGAGTCTCTTTTCAGTTCCTCAGAAGAACTCTTCTCAATTTCTGATGTCATCCTGGCTGCTGGTATATTACCTATGATAACAAAGAGCTTTTCATTTAATGATAGTAAAACAAAATATCAGAAAGTATGTACAATTGAAACAAAAACTAAATTATATTGAGAAGTAACGAATGACAGGCATCACAAAATATTTGAGTATAAAGCTTCATGTTCCTGTAAAACAATTACATCTTGGAGCTCAGGTAACTACATACAAAGAAGCAGCCATATTCACAGATACTGTATATATGGCTACTGAATATATGGCTATATTCACTCATTCTCTCATTCATAGTCATGGCCTACACTATCTTGGTCTAAATACATCAAAAACATTTAAAAGATACAACAGATAGAAAATCAAGGTACTGTATATTTATATACAGTCACTACATTTTTTAAATTGTACTTCATAACAACTAAAATGTTAATACACTATTAAATGATTTGATTTGATTTCCTTCTTACCTTGATTTTCACTGTCTTCAGGCTCCATTGATAAATCACACGCAGAAGACAAAACATCCATGACAGACTTTACAAGAAAGCTGGAAAGCTGATTAATTGCATCATGGTAGATCTGTGAACTGGGCACTGATGGATCAGTACTTTTCTGTGGTCTGTGATCCTTGGCAGTCAGAGACACTTTTTCTGAAATCCTTTGGGAAGACTTAAATTCCGTATTTGTATTAGAATCTTGAAAAAGTGAAACATCTTTCTCATTTGTGTCAAAAGTTGGAGAATCAGGAAAACTGAGGCACTGCTTCAACAGCTTTTTCACTGATTTCTCAGTAAATGAATACAACAACTGCATAGAGAGCTCTGAGGACTTTGGATGGGATAACTACTAGAGGGCTCTTTAAAGTTGGATCTGAATTAGATTTGTGAGCTGTGCCGAATTGTACTGCAATTCCCGATTTCAAAATTAAATGGAAAACATTTTTGACAAGTTCTTCTGAAAATACACGCAGAGATCCATTCGAGACAAGTTGTTCCACTTTCCTTTCAATAGGACTCATTGTAGAACTCTCTGTGGAGGTCCTGACTTGGTCCTTAGGCTATTCTGAAACCCTTGTCTGCAGTGGGGGGAGATTGTGCTTTGCTGTGGCTCCTGGTACTTGAGATGCACAGGACACCTCTTCAGCTGAAAGCTTTTCAATGTTCAAGTTAACATTATTGGAGTGGGTTTGAAATGCTATATTCTCAGTGACGAGACCAGCTGCACACTCTGATTTCTTTTGGCTTACTCTAGACTTGCTTTTTGTATCTGAGGCCTCCATTACATCAAGTTCGCCCATAATAATGTCAACAATACCCATGGCAACAATTTCAATGTCAGACACTGCAGACTCTGCACATGCTATGTGTTCTGCTGAGAAGTCAAGCTTTGGTGAAATGAGAGGGCTTGGCTGGTCTCCTTCCTCAACATTGTCAAGTGTTGTTTTCTCTGAGCCTCTCTTTTGTTCTGCAGCATTTAAGCTGTTTTGATCTGTAAATGAATCTTCTATCACATTGCTTTTGCAAGGAAGTTCCATGAACTCTTGTTCACCCAGTCCCATGTCATTTGAAGTAGAGGGTTTCTTCCAAACCCAGGACCGGGGAACTCGATTGCTTTTACATGTCAATTCATTTTCTTGTTCTGCTGTAGGAGTAGGTTGATCCTTAAGTTTTGATGAAGCATCAGTCAGGGCTCTATAGGGAGTGTCCCGACTCAAGACTTCTGTGTCATCTGTATAAGAATCAATCACCATCCCAGGCACATTTATGGGTGGGAAACGTTGAACAGAATATTCTCTGCGGTTACTTTTAGTGTACTCTTTAGTGTACTCGTCTTGGTGGCCATGGACTATTTTACGAAGTGGCCGGAGGCCTACGCCCTCCCGGACCAGAGTGCCCCCACGGTGGCCGATGCACTACTGGAGGGGATGTTTGCCAGGCTGGGGGTGCCAGAGGAGTTACACAGTGACCAGGGGTGTAAGTTCGAGTCCCAGGTCTTCGCCAGAGTGTGCCAGCGCCTGGGGATCACTAAGACGCGGACCACCCCGCTGCATCCCCAGAGCGACGGTTTGGTGGAGCGGTTTAATCGGACGCTCGCCACCCAGCTGGCCACCCTGGTGTCCCAGCACCAACGGGACTGGGACCGCCACCTCCCCCTTGCGGTCTGGGCGTATCGGACCGCGGTCCAGGAATACACCGGGTGCACCCCGGCCTAGCTCATGCTGGGCCGGGAAATGCGAACCCCGGTGGACCTGGTCTTTGGCCCGCCGCCCGGAGACGGGTCGGCTCCGCCGGCTGGACCGGACTACGAGTGGGACCTGCGGCAGCGGATGCGGCGGGTGCACAGCTTTGCACGGACCCACCTGACTCAGATGGGGGTCCGGCAGAAGCGGCACTACGACCTGCGCTGCAGGGGGCCTGCCTTCCAGCCCAGGGACTCAGCCCTAAGCTGGCGCTGTCGTGGGAGGGGCCCGCTGAGGTACTCGGGGTGGTGGGCGAGGTCTGCTACCGTGTCCGGTTGCGAAGAGTGGTGGGAGAGTGGTGGTCCTGCACCGAGGCCGCCTGGCCCCCTACCGGGCCCGGGAGGAGGAGCCGTGGGGGAGGCTCCACACTTATAAGTGTATAGCGTGTTGTTAAGTAATTACCACCCTAAAGATGTGTACGTGTTCCGTCAGTCTCCTCATGTGCATGTATATCCTGTGTTTGGTTTTGTGGTTGTTAATGAATAAAGCTATCCCTTGGTTTGTTAATCACGTCTCCACTGGTCCTTTGTTCTGAAAAGAACCTGTAAACGCTACAGTATATTGTAAATACAGTAGGTTTTATAGTCTTATAAAACACTTTTTTTCGAAGCGTTTTATAATGCTAATCTTGCACTCTGCTGTGTCCTAGTTCCTTTCAGTTGGGCTTCACTGGTGAAATAAGGATGAAAACATCCTTTCTCTGCCCAGTCTTGCTTTTTGGCGGTTGATGTGTCTGTTCTAGATATGTCTAAAACGGCACCTAATCTGCAGGAAGAAGCTGTTAAATTGGTAAACTGGTATCTGTAGCTGTGTAGCTGCAGAAAGGGATTGAAAACGCACCGACAGAAACTTTTTAAAAACAAATCTGGGCGCGACGGTAGGATGACGTCACAACGGAACGGCCATTTCACGAGGTTCCTAACTCCTCAGCCTCGAGATGTGTTCTGGTTGTTTTCGGTTTGGCTGAAGGTATTTGTACCGTAGCAATGCCGTGCTTTAAATTTCATACTTGGTTATTTAAGATCCCTGTTTATAAGAATAGGTGTGTTAACCCCTCCGTATTCTAGCTAGATTTCACTCTGGAATTCTTAATCTGGCCTTCCTAAAGTTTTTCCTTAAAACAATTGGTGAAGACATTTCTCACTTTTCAACCACTTTTCATCTGTAGCTCCAAGGAACTGCTGGTATAGTGGTGGACAATGCGTGATGGACTTTGGGATCCTTTGGGATGGAAAAGAAGTGTAGAAATGCAATTTTAATTATGGTCAATTATGGTATTGCAGCCATTTATAGTTATACAGGTCTTGTCCTCAATATTTTCAGTCACAGCAGCATGACACATGGAATATTATCCATCCATTGTCTAATCACTTGATCCAATTCAATGCTGTGGAGAAGGGCTCTGCAATTACCAGAGGTCAGTTTCTTCATTTCTGTTGCAGTGTGAGAGCAAAGAAAATTACAGTCATCAACAATTATACTGCTTATCTGTTTAGTTGCAAGAGGATTATCCTTTCTTTTGGACAGAATCTGCATTCGGATTTGTGACCAAGATTACATAATACAAATGCCAAAGCTTGGAACGTCTGAAAAAGACTCAGTGGATGACAGAGGGATCAAATTTGCTAACTAAATGTGTGTTCACTGATTGATCTGCAGAGCCACACGGTCAGGCTGGGTGCAATAAGATGTGGATACAGTCCTTCAAATTCAAATCCCTAGTAAAAAAAGAGAATACAATCCATTTTATCCAGCAGCCATATCACTCTGCAACTCACAACTGGCAACCCACTGAAGCTCAGCAGGTGTGAGCCTGGTCAGTACCTGGTTGTGAGACCTCCTGGCAAAAACTAAGGTTGCTGCTGGAAGAGGTGTTAGTGGGGCCAGCAGGGGGCGCTCACCCTGCAGTCTATGTGGGTCCTAATGCCCCAGTATAGTGACGGGGACACTATACTGTAAACAGGCGCCGTCCTTCGGATGAGACATAAAACCGAGGTCCTGACTCTCTGTGGTCATTAAAAATCCCAGGGCGTTTCTTGAAAAGAGTAGGGGTGTAGGATCTCCCATTGGCCCTTACCAGTCATGACCTCCTAGTAATCCCCATCTATGAATTATTGGCTTCATTACTCTGCTCTCCTCCCCACTGATAGCTGATGTGTGGTGAGTGTTCTGGTGCACTATGGCTGCCGTCGCATCATCCAGGTGGATGCTGCACATTGGTGGTGGTGGAGGGGAGTCCCCATTACCTGTAAAGCGCTTTGAATGGAGTGTCCAGAAAAGCGCTATATAAGTGTAAGCAATTATTATTATTATTATTTTAATACCCTGAATGTATGAAATAAGCACATGCTTGTTTTTAGCCTAGTCTTGCTGACAATCACATTGCTGGTCTGATCACCTGCAGGATACGAGAACTCCGTTTCTATAATATTTTGTCTTTGAAGAACTGGCATCTGATTCATTTCCAGTAGTCTCTCTCATTACTTGACTGTCTGTTGGGAACTGTTAGTCCTGCTTGTGTTTATTCTGCAGTCTGGTGAACAACAGGTCGTGAAATTAAGATCTATTTGATTAATTGTCTTTTATCCACCCTTTATCAGAAGGCTGCTTATTCCTGTTTAAGGGTTTGCTGACCAGGAGTCTATCCCAGAATACCAGAGGTGTAACTCGGCATTAGTAGTATACTTGTCCCCTTGTAGGGTACATACACAAACACACAGGGCGATGTAGACATTCCAGTGAACCGAACAAGCATGTGTTGAAGATGGAAGATGGAGGGAATCACCCAAAGGAAGATTATGTGAAAGCAGGGAGAAGACGCAAACCCCCTACATAAGGTGCACACGTCTGGAATCAAATTCAATGACCCCCAAACACGTTCACCAATTTTATTTCTAAAAAGATAACTTTCTGCATTATGATAAATGATGAATGCACCTTCGTGTTTATTAAAATATTATTCTAAATGATTTTTAAAAATGGTGTTATTTTTATGTAAGAACTGTTTCAATCAAACGCACTAAAAAAATCAATATTTTAGGAAATGTTGGAAAAGGAAAAGATGGTTGAAAAGTATGGAAGCCCGTTTCCGCCAGGGAGTCAAAAAAACGCGCTATGGTATCTCAGAATTCCGATTTAGTATCTCAGAATTGCGACTTAGTAACTCAGAATTCCGACAGTATCTCAGAATTGCGACTTGGCAAATCAGAATTGCGACTTAGTATCTCAGAATTCCGACAGTATCTAAGAATTGCGACTTAGTAACTCAGAATTCCGACTTAGTATTTCAGAATTGTGACTTAGCAACTCAGAATTGCGACTTAGTATCTCAGAATTCCGACAGTATCTCAGAATTGCGACTTAGTAACTCAGAATTCCGACTTAGTATCTCAGAATTGCGACTTAGCAACTCAGAATTCCGACTTAGTAACTCAGAACTCCGACTAAGTAACTCAGAATTCTGACTTTATATCTCACATTTGCGACTTCGAAACAGCCCATATTTCATTGTCTGTCCTTTTGTTATTGTAACGGATTCGGGTTCTAGGGCTTGTGCCCTCGCCGCTCCCACCATAGTTTGTGCCTCACTGCATTGGCTCGAACCCAGGTCCTGCCAACTGAGGTACTTTCTGAGTTGCTAAGTCGGAATTCTGAGTTGCTAAGTCGGAATTCTGAGTTGCTAAGTCGGAATTCTGAGTTGCTAAGTCGGAATTCTGAGATACCATAGCGCGTTTTTTTTACTCCCTGGCGGAAACAGGCTTCCATAGAAAAGCCTGGAATGCAATTGTAATCCTCACTTAAGGGGAGCCGGGTTTTAGAACTGGCTATAGTTGCTCACGGACATAGCGTTGGCTTTATGAACTACAACTCCCATAATGCAATACTCAAGTTTACGTCACAGTCCCTATTCTGCCTGGCTGTGGTGACCTCTAGCGGGGCCCTCTCAGTTCTGGCAGCTTTACCGTTGATCGTGTGCACTCACTGGCGCGCGCAAGAGGAACTCACACACAGTTTCCTTTTTTAAAGTTTATTTTCTACAAAAATAGAAAAAAACATGGGAGGGTTTCCAGAGATATGTACAAGTCAGGTTTACAGCAGGCTGGTAGCGAGAGTCTGACTCCTACCCTCGTACATGTTGTTTTCCCCTGTTTAAGACGTTTACTATAACACCATTTAAACGCGACACAACATAACAACTCAACTCACTAAGAACTTAACTCACAACACACAGACAGTTTTCATCTAGCGACTTCACACAGTTAGCTAACGAAGTTCAATTTCGTCTCTGATAACCCGCAGAGCCCGAATACACTTTTGATACTCTTAAAACAAATATAAACGCGTAAACCTTAAACCGAAACTATGACATCAGTAAACATAAATTTACAGACCTTTTAAAAAAGCCTTATTACTTCAGATCTTACCTAAAAAATTAGAAAGAGCCATGGGAGAGTTTCCAGAGATACGTACAAGTCAGGCGTACAGCAGGCTGGTAGCGAGGGTCTACCAGCCTGCACGAGGCGCTGTTCCCGATTCCCGGGCCCAGCTGCTCATCACCTGGTTGCACAAGCTTTGACTTTTCATTTTCATTACTATATTTTCACGTTGTGTTTTTCATACCACTACCGAAAAAAAAAAAACATATTTTAGAGGAAGATGTCAGCTTGATTAAACAAATATTGCTCCTTAAGCCTAGTTCCTTACTGTGCTAATTCTGCCACCTACTGGACAAGGTAATAAATAAAACAAGGAGAAAATCATAGAATATAACACCCACACAACAGGCCAGCCAAGTAAAGGGTGTAAGATGACCAGGGGAAGGGTCATTCATAACAGGTATTTTCGGAATGACCTACTTAAAATACTAGATATGGACCTAAGCAAAATGGCTGCCAAAAAAAATCAGCTGACCTGTATATGGAAAGGGTCTACCCTGAGAAACAATGAGACACAGCTGAGCCGCATCAGGAACCGAAATTGAAGTGAAATATAAGTGAATATAAGAACAGGGCGGAAGCCGATCAGGTGAATGTGGTTTGGAGGAAGAGAGAGGAAAGAGGTTTATGATAAAGATCGGACTAATGAATAACGGACTACTGAAAGGAGAAAAGGTTTATGGTTTTTGGATTGCGGATAGTGGATAAGGATACATCGCGGATTGGCTTTATTACGGATTTTAGTAACTCGGATCGGAACAGGATTAAGAGAGCGGATTACGGACTGGATTTGGAAGATAATTGGAGGAAGAAACGCCACGAAACTCAGGAAAGAAAAGTGTGGTGTGAGTACTTCTCTCATTTACATAAACTTTCCCCCGGAGGCACCACAAGGGATATCTGAAGGACTGAAAAGAGTTGCACTGATTGTCACATTATCTAAGGTTGTCTTTTAAAATGTACTTGTATTCCATTAACAGCATCTATTGCATTGCCCGAGAAAATTAGAAATTACTGTATGTAATCTGTTTGAATTGGGTTCCTATGAAAAAGACTTGTGAAGAAACCCAGCTGGGACTCAAAACCCTTGGTATCTTGTCAGAAGAAGAGAATGCAATGTGCCCCAAGCAGTATGATTTTCAAAACCCAGATTTAGTACCAGAAACAAATAATTTGTAGCTATTTTATAAGAACCTTTCATCTTGTGTTTTAATTGTAATACAGTGTAGTAAAATGCACAATGGTTTGGTTTTGGGAGAGAGAAGGAATAGGAGGGAGAGAGGTAAGAAGGGAAAGCAAACGAAAGAAAAGTCCAGAATAGGCTGTAGAAAAAATGAGAATAGAATATGACATATTCCAAGGTGAAGTCAAAACAAAAATAAGACCTTAAAAAGAAATCAGCCTATCACTGTTTGCTGGGAGAATGGATGAATCCTGTCTAATGCTCAGCTTACACTCTGTTAATAGCAATAAAAGACAATGTTAGTCCTCCGTGGTTAACCTACATTTATGCTGTTGCTTTAAAACAGATAACAACGGAAGAACTGAATGACATAGCGGAGAATATAGTGGCGTGGGTGGCAGTGTCCATTATCAGAGTGCTGCTCCCAGCCATCTCCCTGTACAATGAAAAGAGGAGCCGGAGAAGAGTCTCTTAATCACCTGCTGCAGATCTAATAACCTTGCCTCTGAATTGTGGATGGTGTTCTTGAATGTGTCAACTCTCCCTTGTCAGCAAATAAGCCAATAAGAAAGAATTCCCACCCCAAAGACTGTGCGTCTTAATCAATCTGCAGACTCAGAGGCTGACAGTGAGATTTTACAGGTTGTCTCTAAAAGCTTGAACCACTTTCACTGTATGTATTGAGTCAGTGTCAGTTTACGGTCTCCATATTAAATGAGATGTAAAGTCTCAAATTGCACTTAATGAGTATGTTTTCTTTAGTGTTTTAATGAAACTTTCTGGTAGCAGAATGTGTGTAGCGTTTTTTGCAATGGAATGCACAGCAGCACTGTTTCAGAAGGATATACAAAAGGTAAAATGTACTGTAATATTGTGGTAAAATAGTTGATAGCTGAATGGATATGATTTAAAATTACAGTGGTTTCCAGTAGTAAAATAATGTTAAAAGGAAAGAATTCTATAAAGGTAATGAAGGTTTTAATCCATCCATTTTCTAACTGCATTATCCACTACAGGGTTGCAGGGGAGCCAGAGGCATGATTTACCCTGAACTGGACACCTGTCCATCACAGCGCACACTCACACCAGGGACAATTTTCACAAAAGCCAATTACCTGAAGACAACCCAAGCAAACACATGTAGAACATACAAACCCCAGGTATGAGGATGAACTCATGGCCCCAGTGCTCTGAGACAGCACCACTGCACCACTTTTTTATGCTACTATATTCCAGTTAAATACCAGTGTTTACTGTTGCTTATTTTAGCCTGGAAGAGATACATTATGATCATTTGATACTGGCAAATATTCTTGTAGCACAAGGAAAGCGGTACAAACACTATATTTCCACTAGGGGGAACAGTAGGTTTTTGGACTAAACTGTCCTGCTTTGGCAACACTGTATATTTATGGTATATAAATTAGTTATTTCTGGATAATCACTTCAGGAACTCACTTTATCCCCTGAACAGTAGTCACTGTAAATATAATTTGTCTTTTATTTCCCAAAACAATTCAATATTTACCACTGTACTGCATACAGTATTTAGCCTCTAGAATTTAATTTGCTCAATGTTAGTCTTGAAGCATGTAGTTAGTACTGTATAGGTACTATCATTTAACAGCATTCATGAGATACATTCAAACAGAATATTAATTCCATATATTCAATTGAATCTTTCAAAGAGAACAACCATTTCCCTGCAAAATTAGGCTTTTCTCTGTCACTTCTCAGGTGGCTCCGACAATCAGCTGCCGTTAAATTGTGGCTGTGGGCATCTGTTTCAGTGGAGTGTCTACTCCCTCTTTAAGTGTGATATTAGAAATACATCTTTTTTTGCTCAAAAACTGCTTTTTACAAATTAAAGATACGGCTATAAACTAATATGACGTTTTGGCTGTGAAGCCTTCTTAAGGTGTGTGGAGACGCATCTGAAGAAGGCTTCACAGCCGAAACGTTGTGTTTTCTCTCTTCTCTTTTCAGCATGGAATAAACCCATTGTTCCTTTACAGACTACGCATGCTGACGCAGCTACCCACCTGCACTACTATAAACGAATATAGCATACAATGGCATCTAATTATAACAACTTATACTTGGGATTTTTTAAAGAATCTTTTGTTTTTAATCCACAGCATAATATTACATTATGAAAGACAGTTTTGTGCAGAAAAAAAAGCACCTTTACATTTTACTTTATTTATTTAAAAACTAAGAGCTTCTTTTTAAGTGGTAAGAATGGTAAATTGTGCCATGTGAAGTTCATTTTTCAGTTTCCACTGTCTACATTCCCGGGCACGGCTTATATGTGGGTTAATATTTACCTATCGGATTAAAATAACACAATTGAAACAGGATGAGGAAATGTGCACACACTCCTCTGACATACTCATGAGAGAGAGTCTTTCCCCGCTTGACATGCTTTGAGCTTATAAAAGAGAGATCACCCACTGGAGAAGAACACGACTGTGAGTGACATCACTGTGAGGTCATAGGCATTGAGCAGGTCAGAAAATCAAGACTGCAAGGGGAGACTCAATCCTACCCAACATTAGAGACATGCCTGCTTTTGCAAGTGCTAGCTTGATAATGGTTTAAGTTCCTCAGATATTTTTTAACTTCAGGTAGGTGTATGGCCTTTGACTTAAAAATCAGTAAATCATTAAAGAATGCTGTAAGGTTTAATAGACTTAAGATATTCTTACCAGATCGAAACACCAGCACGGCACTGTAACCTTATTCTTTATAAAAATGTGAACATAAACTCTCTCTTTTAAACTGTACAGGCCTATTACAAAGCCAGTCGAAGTGGACAGCTCCACAGAGTAAACAGTCATATAATCCAATGCTTCAAGTTGATCAATAATGTAGTAACTGTACTGTATATGAAGATGTGGTGATTGTTTTTATTTAACCTTATCCACCTGTTCTGAAAAGCATAGGTTTTGTGTTTTGCAATATGTAGTCTGTGGTGTTATTGATTTAGCTAGTAAAAATATATATATTATTCATTCATTGTGTGGTTTCTGTGTAAAGTGTTGTCAGCATTACACTATTAATGTATTACAAAACTGCTGTGAAAACAAACTTATTGATTATGTTTAAAAGACACTGGAGATCACTTGCATTTGCAATATTTTGAGAAAAGTGTAGCGTTGAAAGCTAATACACACGTGTAGTTGGATATACCTATCCATGGGTGTATACTGTTAACTCCAAGGAGTTGGATTTGAGTAATGAAATCGAAATACAACATAACCATTACATTATTAAACTGCACAATGTCAGTACTCCTGATAAAAATACCCTTTAGCCACATCCACAGAAACAGAAATCACAGATATGTGCCGAACAGGAATACTAATATCAATATAACGTCAGTGTCAGTTTTTGTGCTTGATATAAACTGCCTAATGGGGCCACAGGAATAATTGAAGGCAGTTCAGATCCAGCACTTTTATTACAAACAAGCCTTTAAGGAAACACAAACAGAATGTACTTTTATGATTTGAAATATTTGTATATCGCCTCAGCAAAAATAATTTGACTCCCCCCCCCCCATATATTCAGTACTTCATTCAAAAAATGTTTTTTTAGATGCATGACTTCCTAATGATACATATCCTTTCTAAATACATTTTACTTTTGCTATTAAGGTCAGTACTGAATAGTTTAGGAACATGTAAAGGTTTATTCCATGCTGAAAAGAGAAGAAAAGAAACAATATTTCAGCTGTAGAGTCTTCTTCAGGTGTCAGTTCCCGTTTCTTTTCTTCTCTTTTGCAGCCTACGCGTGTTGACGCACTACCTACTTGAGCTACTGCAGAGTTTTCTTACATATTACTTACCACCATTTGCTTTGAATTGGAAAAACTATGCAGTATCGTTTGAAAAGCAGCCCTTTCTTGTTTGTCTATTTCTGCCAGCCACGTGTTACTGGCAGTCCTCAAATGTGTCAACTACTGTGAGGAAGGCCTTCCACACTCCAGGCCTGCTTGTGCACACAGCCCCGCCTCCTCTTCTCGTTTGACTGATCTCTCGGTTCGTGTCCGCGATGCAGGTCCAGTGCGGACCCCCGCCCTTCGTCACACACCACTTGGAGTGGTCCACCATGATGCCGAAAGGCCTGGCCTCTGGCAGCTGCATCGTCGTCACGTTGTACACCTTGTGCGCCACGGAGCAATTCGACGGCAGAGGCCGATGAAGCTTCCCCCAGCTTTTGGCGAAGTCATCTCCTAAATAGTTAACCAGCAAACCCGAGTAGAGATCTGAAACGGAACAGAGTCACAGGTTCCATGTTAGAATCTGTCCCAGGCACACTTTCTACCCAACCAAAAACAGGAAGTGCACTTGCTACCAAAACGTCAAACTGGATCCAAGAACAAGTGAATGTGTATTTCTCCCCCCCCTCTCTGAATGCTGTACTGTACTGGTTCCTACCCAGAACGTTCTTTTTTAAAATCAACACCACCAATATACAGTAGATCAAGTGTGAAGTGTGACATATTGCTTTTGAAGGGCGGTGTTTGAAACTTACTGGATTGTTCCTTTTCTACATAACATTTTTTTAAATGTATTTAAATAAAATATGACAACCGTTTCCAATAACCTTTAAAGTAACAGCAGAATGAGATCCTTGGATCAATTAATCAATTTCTTTTCAAAACTAGTTGAGATTAATGGAACAAACTGTACGTGTTATTTAAGTCCTGGTTCCTTTCAAGAAACAGCAGGATGAGATCCTTGAATGAACTACTAAGAAATTAGCTAAATGGGCCAAATGTAACCTCTCGTGTTCTTAGGTATTAAATGGTATCTAAAGAAGCTACACAAGTTATATTTTTATCTTTTCTTATGTTTAAATCAACATACCAAGAAAAAAACATTTGTTTTAGATTGTTGTATGAATAAAAGATTGAAATATTCTATTAATCAATTTGCTCAAGAATTGGGCTTTACAGAATGTTAATAAAGCACCTACAAACTACCTCAGACACAAATCCTAAACCTAAATTACTACTGAATATAAATGAATGCTTTACTAACATCCCATAAAATCTCTGTTGAAAGAAAGCGATGCTATGAAACCTTAAATCTAAAGTGTAACCGCAGAAACATGTAGGAAAGTTCAGTTTCCAGGTGGCAGATTGAGAAAGTTTCACCAAAACGAAGTCTGCTTTTTTATATAAATACATCTTCAATTGGGAAAGGCTTTGACTAAAAATAAACTGGATATTGTTCCAACAAAATCTTTGTGAGAAAGTGGGTCTTGCTGGCTAGAAACGGCCAACATACAATAGAGTTAGACTTTGTAAAAATTAAATAAATTCAGATTCTGAGAGGCTCAATAAGTGCTTGTTCAGAGTAAATCAGACATTGTTGTCCGAGTTTCAGCAGTGATACATAATTCACAGAATACCAACACCAACAGGGCTGGGCACTTTGGGATATCCAAGCGATCTCAGACGCGTCCGATAACTGCAACCTCTATGACCAGCTGGGCACCAGTGCTCTTGTAGTGTTGTCAGTGAAAGAAACATCATTGGTACAACTTATGCCAACTCCGACACTTAGCATCACTGTGGGGCTGTTATAGCACATATTTTGAAGGAATAAGTACATTTCGTCATCTCTTCCAAGCTGGTACTGGTCTGGAACTGTGATAATTCATTTGTGATTTTAAAATGTAGAGGCATGCAAAAAATTAACTATTGATTCCAAATATCTAAAATGAGAAAAATAGCTGATGTGACATTTTCACTTCTCCAGGAACAAACTGCAATAATGAAGCACAGAGATTGTTTATGGATCATGGCAACTGTGTTGTTCACTACTGTTTCTGTATTTTGAATTGGAGAATAGTTTCTAAAGAAGCGATCAGTTGGGAAAAAACCGTGATCCATAGACTTTACTGATTTTTTTGTTTTGCAGACTCTAGCTCTGCCTTGGCTTTCTTTTTCTGAACACTGACAGGTTTTGTGCCTTCGCAATGTTGTTTTCCCCCCATCTCACACATTGTTTGAGCAGCTTTTGAAAAGAAATGCGAATTAAGGGGGATGTCTGAAGTAAGTTGTAGAACAGAAAAATACGTTTTGTTTAATCTTAAAACCAATATCTGGCATTGGTATGGGTGGTAGTGCCATTTGCATAAGGGAAATTTCAGATCGACTTGCATTTATCAGAAACTTCATGAAAAGGAATTGAGATTCGAGAGGGAAGAAGTGGTGCTCACCGTCGTTAAATCTAGAGTATTTTGCAAAGCTGGTGAAAGTTTCCCCTGCTAAAGATGTCAGGGGCAGCTGCATAAACCAAGGCTCTTTCCTGGGATAGCATGTTCTCTGAGCCACACACTGAAGGTCTCTGTGGAAGGTTTGGGGGATGTGATAGTCAAAAGAGTATACATGGATATACTGGAGTTGCACAGCTGTAGAGACAAGAATGAAAAATAACCAAGAGTAAGCATGGCATTTTCATACATCCAGGTCAAATGCCCCCTTTCTTTTTCCATTAGTTTGTAGAGTTTCCTTTATTTATTTTCATTTGTATAACTATCCTCCAAGTTCTGAAATGTTGACATACATTTTCAGCAGCCACCATACACATCATTTAGATTTAATTAGAAAGTCTAAGGCTATTTCGGTATTTATTTTCATCTGTATACACAATGAGGTGTAAGTCTATTAGTGTCCACCTATTCTCAGGGTTATATTAAGCGTGCATATGAAATTGAACCACCAACAGATAATAACAGAATAGACTGGTTTTTGCCCCACAGGTAAATTTAAAATAGGAAAAGAACAGGTGCACCAAACCAGAACAAAAACTGCCAATACTTGAATCTTAAAATCTGGAAAAATTGTACCAAAGGCTTTCAGAAAGTGATAGACAGCTGCGATGTCAATGCCATGTACATACTAAAGCTGTATGTTCATGTGAACGCCTACCTATGTCCTTGAAGGTGCTGTATGTGTAAGTCCCGCAGAAGAAGGTCTGTGAATTTTCATGCCCACTGGAGGGCCAGAATGATGTAGAATGATTTTTCACATCTGGAAGCTCTGGGGTGCTGTGAACCAGCCACACTCCTGTCTGTCTGTCTAACATCACAATCCCTGAAAAAGGTCACACAAGATACATTCAAATCTCAAAATTTGATCGTTTTTGATCCGTCTGTTTTTTCAGTTTCAATCTTTTTAAAGGACAAGTCTGCTCTTTTTGAACAGAGTCCATTATCAAGCCTGCTTCCAGCTGACGAATTCAATTAATCAATTCAGTTCAAGAATCAAACAAGAACTGTATAATTGATCAAACTAAACAAAAAAACTTCTATTTTGGGCTAATTTCAATTCTCTTAATCTGACTTTTGGCTTTTTTGTCCAACCGAATTTAACTGAACATACTTCATGGCCAAAAGTCAGATTAAGAGAATTGAAAACCATAGTCCAAAATAGGACTATTCTTAATCCTATTAATTATTTTCAGTTCTCTTGAACTGACAATTGGCCATGAAGTATGTAGATTTATTTCTTAATCTCAACAATTTAATTTACTGTATTCATTTAGAAATGGGCTACTGTAAATTCAATTCAATAGAAACCTAGAGCCCAAAACAAGCATCTTTAGTTTTGTTTTACCCAGCAGATGAATCTTTTATTATAAACATCAGTATTATATTGACTTACAGAAGTGTTTTTAAACTCAGTGATTTTCACCAGGAGAAAAAGCTCTGATGGCAACAGATTTGTTCTTAGCTTATGTGATGCCTCAGTAAAAGAAATGTAAATGGGAAAAAAAATAATGAACAAAAACAAGATGGAAATATATACTTTAAAGCTTTATGATTCAAGTTTTAAAACCAGAAAACACAGAAAGCTGGTGTTGGTATTCTTCAGAAACAGTACAGTATATACTTCGGACGTGCCATCATGTCTTGACCATATTGAGTAAATCATAAAATAAATGTTTTCTACTGAATCAATGATTTGGACAAAATCTGCAGAATCACACATGTAAATGTTCTACCCTGAAATAGTGTAAATTTTAAAATATTTTATTTTAGATATATATAAAATGAACAATTCACATCCTGCATATGTAGCAAACATTGCACTTGGCTTTAATCATAGCAATAAGCAAGCAAACCCAGCAAGTATTACGGATACAATTATATTGTTTGTTGTGCTGTCTATGATGTTTTTTCCCCCCCCCCCCATTTTCTGTGTCCTTCTGTCTTGTACATTATAAAATGTTACTTACCTTTGCTGTGTCCAAAAGATGAAGGAGCAGGTTTAAATGACTTGGGAGGTTGATTGTTGTATAGAAGATACCCAAAGTCCACAGTCTTTTAGGAAGGAATATAAAAAATATCAATACAAAGTTTGTATTTGTATTGCACAAAAGGCTTTTGAATTATAAGAGAAACCTGTGAAAATAAACAGATCGAAAAGACAATGTATATCCTGACCTCACTTTCTGGGAGATGACACAGATTATAAATAAAGGTTTCTTACCTTTTTATGAATGTAGGACAAAAAAGGCTGCAAAGTCTGCCCCACTGCACTCTTGGAGTCATTCACCAATTTCTTCCCATATACCCAGCCATTGGTATGGTCATCCATGTAGAGGTATCGCAGACCTCTTCCTTCATCGTGGTCTGGCAGCTTATACAGAATAAACCTGTATGATTCCAAAAACACATAAAAGAGTATTACATACTGTATACTGCTCTAGAACTGTGACACTGTACAATGTGTCCTGGGTGTTGGACAGACAGTGTTAACTGTTGTGATCACTAGAAAATAAAAAGGGCACTTAAACAATACTAGTGTCTGTTGCCAGTCTGTGGGTGCACTGGTGCTTCTGGGAGATGAACAGAACCTGTGGCAAGAGAAGAAGGGTCAAGCAGCCTTGATCATTTCTAGGTGATGTAGTGGCCTACAAAGCGAAAATAGCTCTTGTTTTTAGAGGTCGCCCATGTTTGACATGAGCATTGTGGAAAAACTGGAATAATCTTATGCGATTAGAGCTCATTTTCTGCATTTTAAACCAGCAGAGCTCTGTAGAACTGAACTGCAGCAGTTGACAAAGAGTCAACAGTTGACTAAAAGAAGCGAGGCAAGGCAAGCATCTCACAAACATTACTCAACTCAAGAATACATTCTGGTGAATCGTTTCAAAACGAACTATTGAAAGGAAAAAAACACTTTAAAATCCAATAGTAATTTCTTTATGACAAAAAAAAATCATAGACACTGTACCCTGGATTTACAGATGCAGCCATTCAAAGTGCGCGGCACAGGCACATACCGGGGGTAATTGGCTACGTCATCGCGCATCGTGACGCGAGATGACGCAAAATACCGCGGTACGTGATTGGTTGACCGACAGGGGCACTCGTGGTGCATTGGTCGGTCGTAGAAAGATTTAAATGTCTTTACTGTGCCCGTTTAAGTATTGAATATTTATATGGAATTTTACCCCTGAAGGGAAATCTTAGTAGCTGAGCATAAAAAGAATAGGAGCATACTGTAACGCGTGTGAAGGCCATAAACGATATTAATTTTGGAACATAAACATACAGTATATGGCTGGTCTCTGTACTTTAAAGAAAAAATACACACCAGTATTCCATTTCTCCCTAAACATTTTAAGCATCGAAGTCCTTAACTAACGTGATACCGCAGTTAACAAGCATACTTTTAGAATTTGCTTAAAAGGGAATATAATATGGAATCGCGTATCTAAAGAAATTAATAACGATATAATTATATTCATGTACCGCAACACAAAAATGTGTAAGAACGCTGTACGATGTCTGTTGATAATGTTTCTGTAGGGCTTTTTCAACACTCCTTATGTGGCCTTGCCAGTGGCGCTGTGGGTTAGGTTCCCGACTCACACATCAAACGTTGGGTGTTTGAATCCAGCTGGAGCCATGACTCTTT
The DNA here is from genome assembly GCF_055471065.1 of Atractosteus spatula. Taxonomy (NCBI): domain Eukaryota; kingdom Metazoa; phylum Chordata; class Actinopteri; order Semionotiformes; family Lepisosteidae; genus Atractosteus; species Atractosteus spatula. Next base: position 129,433 of record NW_028296630.1, on the reverse strand, counting down.
TTTTAACAAACATTTCTTTGAAAAAATAAAATAGGGTTAGTGTTAGGGTTACTGTCAAACTAAATCAACAATTGATTTAAGGACGATCTGTCAAAGTGCAATGAAATACAATATTGTTGTTGTTGTTATTGTTGTTTTTATCCTGTAAAGCGTTTTGAGAAGCCACCTTTAAAGGCGCTATATAAAAGCGCTGATTCTTATGGAATGTGTTTTCTTTCTTCTTTTTTTCAGCATGGAATAAACCTATTACTTGATTCTTATGGATGCCCGGTTCCGCCGGGGATTCAAAAAAAACCCCATGGAATCGCGTACAGTATCTAAGGAAATAGCAGTATAACCTTATTCATGCACAAACAGTGGCATGTTACATTATTAATTTGGGTGTCTCCTCTTGCCAGAAAGCTATAAATTGCATTTTGAGTGCGGTTTTTGACTTTTTTTAAATTACAACCCATAAATAAAGCTGATACTGTTTAGACTTTTAATTATTTAAAACTGTATTACAGCAGCACAATGCACAATGCAACGTAAATCGCTATCTTTGTCTTCTGCGTAATAATGTTCACCTCTCTGTCCAGCAAATTAACAATAGTAATAATAATGAACTTTATTGTATATAGCGCCTTTAAAGGTGGCTCCTCAAAGCGCTTTACAGGATAAAAACAATAACAACAATACTGTTGGCTGGGCAAACGATTTTTTTTTTAAAAAGAAATACAAAATGAGATATAATGATGTGTTCCGGCTTAGACATTAACGAAGAGCATAATGAAGGTCATAAAGGTCATAAACGATATTAATTTTGGAACATCAACATATTATGTAAACTGTATGTTGCTGTTATTGGTATTTTAAAGAAAAAATACTGTAAAATCCTGGGTTCGGTACAATGTTTCAGGCATTCATGTGAAGGACAACAGAGCTTTTACTGGCCGATTATCAAACTTTATTGATAAATCAAAAACAAAAACTATCCGACCAAACCAGAAAAAGAAAAAAAGAATAACGGACACAGCGCGAGCCTGCATTCTCTCCTCAGCCGTCCACACCACACTTTTCCCTGGGTCAGAGATTAAATAAGACTTCACTCGCACCAAACAAATTACCACACACTTAACACTGAACATGTTAACCCAAATATGTCTCACAATACTTTTATGGTACATTACTTTGCTAAAATGTATTTAAAAATAAAAACGATTACAAACGCCAGCAGAGAGAGAGACACACACAGTTCTTCATTGTCAAAAAGTAATTGTGTTTTACTTTGTCAGCACCCAGACAAACGCAAACGCGTTATTAATGAAATGCTTTTATTCATTCTTAATCGAACTCACAAGTTGTCATCTGCTGTTGAAGCTCTGTGACACTAGACTCACACATGGCTAGACTTGACTATTTAACCATGATATTATGTTTATGTTTATTAATCTTCCTTGTTATGCACTGAGAATGATAAGCACCCCAAACACGAGGGCGGCGTAGCGGTCGGCTCTGGCTTTCCCATCTATACCGATGCACTGCAAGTACAACCCCCCCTCCTTCTCTTGAGTGATGGGCAACAGTTGGATATCTGGGAGAATTGTTCGTTCCACTGGCGTCTGTGAATTCCGCTGTGTAAACGGTGCTCCCTGAGGGGAGACAGACGGCGGGGACAGCGTCAGCCAGGTCCTGGGCGGTGGTGAGCAGAGAAGCCGGGATGGAGTGTCCTGAGGCGGTGTGTGCTCTGGGGGGGGCAGAGCTTCCGCCAGGCATTGCAACCTGCGCAGTGGGGGGAGGCACTCACCGGGAGACAGCTGCTCAAGCGTTTGACTGCCGGTACACACTGTCTTCGGCTTCTGCATCTTCAGGAGTGTCTCTAACCTCCCAATCCTCCCCTGTAATGCGTCGTACTGCTCCCGCTGCTGCCGAAAAGTCTCCATACAGGTGCTGCCTCTACAGGCTGGCACCCTTGAAAGCTGCACGTATGCGACTTCAATTAACACCAGTATTAAATGTATTACACTGTATTAATCAAGCCTTGTTTCCTTGATAATAGTTTATCTGTTCTTGCATATTGACATAGAACTTGAACCTTACTGCATGTACAGTGGTGTGAAAAAGTGTTTGCCCCCTTCCTGATTTCTTATTTTTTTGCATGATTGTCACACTGAAATGTTTCAGATCATCAAACAAATTGAAATATTAGACAAAGATAACACAAGTAAATACAAAATGCAGTTTTTAAATGAAGGTTTTTATTATTAAAGAAAAAAAAATCCAAACCTACATGGCCCTGTGTGAAAAAGTGATTGCCCCCTAAACCTAATAACTGGTTGGGCCACCCTTAGCAGCAACAACTGCAATCAAGCGTTTGCGATAACTGGCAATGAGTCTTTTACAGCGCTGTGGAGGAATTTTGGCCCACTCATCTTTGCAGAATTGTTGTAATTCAGCCACATTGGAGGGTTTTCAAGCCTTAACCGCTTTTTTAAGGTCATGCCACAACATCTCAATCGGATTCAGGTCAGGACTTTGACTAGGCCACTCCAAAGTCTTCATTTTGTTTTTCTTAAGCCATTCAGAGGTGGACTTGCTGGTGTGTTTTGGATCATTGTCCTGCTGCAGAACCCAAGTGCGCTTGGTTCGAACAGATGTCACGAACAGATGGCCGGACATTCTCCTTCAGGATTTTTTGGTAGACAGCAGAATTCATGGTTTCATTTACCACAGCAAGTCTTCCAGGTCCTGAAGCAGCAAAACAGCCCCAGACCATCACACTACCACCACCATATTTTACTGTTGGTATGATGTTCCTTTTCTGAAATGCTGTGTTACTTTTACGCCAGATGTATTGGGACACACACCTTCCAAAAAGTTCAACTTTTGTCTCGTCAGTCCACAGAGTATTTTCCCAAAAGTCTTGGGGATCATCAAGATGTTTTCTGGCAAAACTGAGACGAGCCTTTATGCTCTTTTTTCTCAGCAGTGGTTTTCATCTTGGAACTCTGCCATGCAGGCCGTTTTTGCCCAGTCTCTTTCTTATGGTGGAGTCATGAACACTGACCTTAACTGAGGCAAGTGAAGCCTGCAGTTCTTTGGATGTTGTTGTGGGGTTTTTTGTGACCTCTTGGATGAGTCATCGCTGCGCTCTTGGGGTAATTTTGGTCGGCTGGCCACTCCTGGGAAGGTTCACCACTGTTCCATGTTTTCGCCATTTCTGGATAATGGCTCTCACTGTGGTTCGCTGGAGTCCCAAAACTTTAGAAATGGCTTTATAACCTTTTCCAGACTGATAAATCTCAATTACTCTGTTTCTCATTTGTTCCTGAATTTGTTTGGATCGCAGCATGATGTCTAGCTTTTGAGGATCTTTTGGTCTACTTCACCTTGTCAGGCAGGTCCTATTTAAGTAATTTCTTGATTGAGAACAGGTGTGGCAGTAATCAGGCCTGGGTGTGGCTAGAGAAATTGAACTCAGCTTTCCAAAGATGTGATAAACCACAGTTGATTTATGTTTTAACAGGGGGGCCATCACTTTTTCACACAGGTCCATGTAGGTTTGGATTTTTTTTTCCCTTAATAATAAAAACCTTCATTTAAAAACTGCATTTTGTGTTTACTTGTGTTATCTTTGTCTAATATTTCAATTTGTTTGATGATCTGAAACATTTCAGTGTGACAAACATGCAAAAAAAAAAGAAATCAGGAAGGGGGCAAACACTTTGTCACACCACTGTACATGTACTGGTACAATGGAATCCTTACTTACAGAAAGTTATGATAGTTATGATCGGGTGTGAATGAGGAATGTTGAATGGTATTGAATAGTTTGACTTTTGTGAAGGCAAATCCATGAGAATATTTTGTGCTCTAATCCTGCATTTAACATGATAAATCAAGTTAAAATAAGTTCCCAGATGCTTCCCTAGTTAATCTACTGTTCTTATCATAGTTTACTACAGTAAGCAACACTAGATCATAACCTTGTCGTGTGGTTTGGTAAGCCTTCAAACTAATTTTCTTGAAACACATAATTACAATACACTGTATAATAGCAGAATAACAATAACATCTTTTAACTGGATTTGATTGCTTTCAGAGTTCTTTTATAAGGATTGTGCCTTTGTTTCTAAGGTTAACACTGTCCTTTCATTACAGAAGTATCATGAGGTCCAAGCAAATAAACACACATGCACATATAAGTGACAAGTAATAGGTTTATTCCATGACGAAAAGAGAAGAGAGAAAACACAACGTTTCAGCTGTGAAGCCTTCTTCAGGTGTGCAGGTGTGCCTTCTTCTTTAGCACACCTGAAGAAGGCTTCACAGCCGAAACGTGTTTCTCTCTTCTCTTTTCAGCATGGAATAAACCTATTACTTGCTCCTTTGAAGACTACACATGCTGACGCAGCTATCCACCTGAACTACTTGCACATATACAGTAAGTGTTTGCAAGTCTGTATCTATATATTCCTGGTAATATGCTTCTATTTATGTAGTAAGAAAGCAATCAGAAGAACTTTTTATAAAGTATTCTTGGTAAAACTCATCAAATCATCTCACTTTTAAATAACTTTAAAAAGTTGCCTGATCACTTTCTTCTTGCTACTCTTTTGATAAAGAGGTATTGTTGTTTTTTTTAGGATAATGAAATCATTGTGAGAAAGATGTTTTAAAGAATTCTACAGGATATTTTAGCAAGTTAGCGAGATAACACTAGTAAGGACCCTGATAATTAGATACTAGTTATTTTTGTTTAGAAGTGTATCTTAGCATTTCAGAGAACAGCACAGCATGGCATAGAAAGTGATGCATTTGTATCACTATATTACGAATATTCTTTCAAATCATAATCAATTTTTCTATATTAAACTATAAGAAAAATTCTATAATAAAATCAGTATAAAATTAACACGGATTTATTGTTCATTAGATTTAATGTCTGCTAAAGACTTATAATTATTAATTATAAAAGACCATGTTATGGCAATTAGAATTTCGAAAGTAGTGGAGTATAAGTGGCTCAGCACTGGGAATACACGTTCTTTGATGGGCTGGAAAAGTCCTGTACATCACTGTGTAGGGTCAATAGGTGTATGACTGTGTAAGAGAGGTTGGACAAACCTGGGGTCAAAGGTCATGGGCGTGAGCAGAAATGTACAGATAAAATGGCCAATTCTAATTTGGGTGGGTATAAAATTATTATTATTATAATTATTATTATTACTACTACTACTACTACTACTACTTACCAGGCAGCACAGTAGTACAGTGGTTAGCATTGCTACCTTACAGCACTGGGGCCCTGGGCTTGATTTTGGACTCAGGATGCCATCTGTGAAGAAACTGTCTTTTCTCCCAGGGTTTCCTCTGGGTGCTCCGGTTTCCTCCCCCAGTCCAAAAATATACTGGTTGGCTCATTGGCTTCTGAGAAAAGATTAGCTCTAGTGTGCGCTTCAGTGTCTGTATCTGCCCTGCGATTAAGTGGCTTCTTGTCCAGGGTGTCACCTTCCTTGTGCCCATTGCTTCCAGGGATACAAACATCAGTATCATCTTTATCATTGCCACTACTAAATTAAACACAATGTACCTCACAACTGGCAGCCCACTAAAGCTCAGCAGCTGTGAGCCTGGTCAGTATCTGGATGGGAGACCTCCTGGGAAAGCTAAGGTTGCTGCTGGAAGAGGTGTAAGTGGGGCCAGCAGGGGGTGCTCACTCTGCAGTCTATGTGAGTCCTAATGCCCCAGTATAGTGACGGGGACACTATACTTTAAAAAGGCACTGTCCTTCGGATGAGACATAAAACCGAGGTCCTGACTCTCTGTGGTCATTGAAAATCCCAGGGCGTTTCTCGAAAAGAGTATAGGTGTTACCCCAGCATCCTGGCCAAATTTCCCATTGGCCCTTACCAGTCATGGCCTCCTAAGAATCCCCATCTTTGAATTGGCTTCATTACTCCACTCTCCTCCCCACTAAATAGCTGGTGTGGGGTGAGTGTTCTGTGTACACTTTGGCTTCACATTGGTGCTGGTGGTGGACGAGAGTCCCCAATACCTGGAAAGAGCTTTGAGTGGAGTGTCCAGAAAAGCACTATAAAAGTGTAAGGAATTATTATTATTATTGACCTTTTCAAAGTACTGTGTTAACAGTAATAACTTGCAATCCATCATCTACTGACTCTTCATAAATCGATAACTGCTGTTCATTGTAAGTATGAATGAATAGAATGTGATCTGTTATCTCGGTGTGTTGTAATATCTCTTTGTGTGTCCACACAGGAGTCCTACACTTTGACCAGACTCAGGGTTTCTGGCTCAGTCACAGTGTCCCCCACTTCCCTCCATTCCCAGAAAGGGGGTACAGCTGGCCGTCCTCGGGGAAACTGAACGGCCGGACCGCGCTCTGTATCACTTACAAGTCTACACAATTCCCTCAGATAGGTGCGCAACATAGGGAAGCTAGCATTATGCTAATAGCAAAATACCATTTTATTTTTATTTGTATTGCTCAGTTCAAATTGAAAGAGACGACAATGCGAGGCCATTTACCAGATTCAATATTTGTTGGGCCGGATTTTTGTTTTTGTTTTTTAACCGTGAGCCGAGCCATAGAATGGAATGTGTGGGGTAAATTGAATGTGTAGTCCTTGCTTCATAGGACTGCAGACTTGTGCTGTAGCCCAGCACTACAATGGAATTATTGAGTGTGGCGGGTCTTCAGATATAGCAGGCAGTGTTAAGAAGCTGGGGAAATCCAAATTAACTGCTTCTGCATCAGAAAACTTAATGTCTCTCTTCTCAATTTCCCCTTCTAGCTTCTTTGTCTCCTTATTCCACAGAAGATGGTTTGTAGTGTTACCTTCCTCAGTTTTGTATTTATTGATTTTAATCATACAAAAATGAACAGTTTATTTTTCCTCACAGTTCAGTGACATGAAGGTATGAAAAAATAAAACCGAAGCCCTCCAGCACCTCTGTGGGCTGTGGGTGTTCCGGCCCGGGTATAATGGTTACTGTTGTAACAACATAAGGTGTTTGCATTGCAAGTGAGAGGATGCGATTTAGCCAACAATAAAGTTGTTTTCCTTTCTTTTTCCTCAGCCGAGCAGCTGTTGTATTATAACCCCCGCGTGTACAACTGCTCCTTGCCTGAAGTCTTTCGCCACGAACTGCCCAGAATGAGCTGCATTTGCGAGGGCTCTGTAAAGCCCTGGGTGCAGGGAAGGAGGATGGGGAAACTGCTGTCAGCTCGGGGAGAAACCTTCCTCAGCCTTGCCAAGTCTCGCTTCTTTGTGGATGGTGAGAGTGGTTTTCTTTTAAAACCACGCAGACTGTACAAAAAGATCTGTGATGAAACACCAACTACAATCTGACATATCAGCTGTCCTTATCAAAGGTTCTGTACCAGGATATGCATTTGGAATCTTTTTCCTGGAATTGAGCATTTGTTTGGTCACGTAGGTTTCCCATTGATTCTGGAGCTGGTTAAAGTTCAGAAACCTTCCTGGACAGCACTGATTTTCATTCTGCACTGAGGAGAAGAGTCGGATAAAAACAGTCGACTCCGACTCTCGAAACGTCCAGAAATACATTCACATTTAAAGATGTTGAAATACTCCATGATAGTTATGCTTACGTTCCAGTGATTTGCAATTCACCAGTGTGGACAAGTGGCCCCTTTGAACTTACTCAGATTTAATGTGTTGTCTTAGCGATGTATTACAGTCTTCTGTCCTTGCAGTCGTCTGTTGCCAGGCCACTGCCAAATGCATATTCATTTTTAGCACGTATTCTCTTCTTTATGGAAGTGTGGAGGCAACCCAAGTAAATGCACTTTTAAGTCCTAAAAACAAGCTAGCTAAATTCCCTTTGAATTCCTGTGCTCTCACATTAAAAGTGTGGCTTGGCTGTCTTGAGAAGCATGACAGAGACTTCCATCACCTTTCACAGGCCAGAAAATTGCCCAGATTTTGCTCCTATTAAAAACATAGCTCAGTCCTGCACACCTTACTGTCATCACAACCTCTGCTGCAATTGTTATTGTAAAGATTGCAAATCCTGTAAAGCAATGCGACTGCAAGATGCTACAGATATTTCAGAACCAGTGAGATACTGTACATGCAACTTCCTGGTCATAGTTTTTACTCTTTACAGCATGATGACGGGCTTTGCTTATATTTTGGCCAGTGGTTGCATGTACAGGTTTGCAAAAGGCCGCACATTGTTAAGAGCCAAACATGAAAATGACAAAAGAAGAACGAGACAAATTACATTTCTTCATCCCAGACAAACATTAAAAATAAAATGCAGACAGCGAAAACGGAAAACAATTTGGTCTTGACTTTATTCAAAGCTATCCATTACATGGTACAATGAGTTTATATAATGGTATATTAGCCACCAATATAATACATAAACTGAAACAAACTTTTCAGATTTGGCAAAAAACAATCTTAGTTTGATCATTTTTAACTAAGCTTAGTTAAATATCAATTTCAGATTAGATGCAATAATAATATCAGAATGGAAAAATATTTAAACCATACAGTATATGTGTCTGTTTTCATAATCTTGCAATAACATAAAACATCATATTCCATAGTATATCACCAGAAATAAACTGCAAAGTGTGTAATATTGCTAGAAGCAGAATACATCCCAAGAAAACAAGACCTAGGTCCAAAATAATCATTTAACAGAGTTCGCATAGTTTTGAGATGAAAAATCCACTCCACCTACAGTGAATCATCCATCAGTCTTCTAACCACTTTATCCACTATAAAGTCACTGGGGAGCCAGAGCCTATCCCAGCAAGCAAAGGGGAAAAGGCAGGATATACACTGGACAGGATGCCAGGACATCACAGTGCACACAGAGACAAAAACACACAGCACTTACCCAAGAGTCCATTTTCCCAAAAGCCAATTAACCCAACTAGTCTGTTGTTTTTGGACTGTGGGACCAAAAACTGGAGCACCCAGAGGAAACCCCTGCAAACACGGGGAGAACATACAAACTGCACATTGTAGTTCACATCTGTAGGGCAGAAACACATGTTGCGCTTCTAAAACTGTCTTGCTACAAGGGCTTTCCAATCACTACCAGTAGCTCTTTTATGTTGTTCTGTTGTGATTGTTATTAAAACATAAAAAGTTCTGAAAGAACTCAATTGGAAAACAAAGCACTGAAAACCGTTTAGTAAGGGGAAATGTTTCATTATACAATGTGAAAATGGCAGTAAAATTAAATTCCAGACCGGTAAGAGCTTTTTTTTTTACTTTTCACAGAGTGTTTCCTTTCTCTTTAAACCAAGAAAGAGCCCTGTCTGGAGAGCCATTGTAGATGCTGTTAAATGCCTTATATTTCTACTTTGTTGACATACTTGAGGGTTGTCTTTTACAGACATCTACACTGGCTGGGCTGCTCAAGTTTTAAAGACTACTCTGTTGACGGAAACCTGGCAAACGAAAAGAGCATGAACTGCCTTCGAACTGCTCCCTTCCTGAACAGGTTTGAAATATCAAAAGAATTAAACTGCCGGGACCTGTGGAGTTCTGCTCTCACTTTGATCATGCCAAGTGGTGTGTATCCCAGGAGGATGGAGACCAGTGGATCTGCATTGGAGATCTAAACAGAGAGGACTGCCAGCAGTGGAAAAGTGGAGGACTTATTTGCTCACAAAACCCTGTTATCTACCACGCTTTCAGGGGGGCTGTGTCCTGGTTTGTTAGGTGCAGAGACATGTTTAAACTGTAAGAGGGGGAATGTTTGACCCTGTTGTTGCAATTCAGTTACGCTGACTCTTTCTGTATCTATCTGTTGCAGATGCAGAGCAGTGTTAATTGCGCTCAGGTTTAGCAAATGCCGCTTGATATTTTGAAGCTAATGTTTGCTGAAAAGCAAGAAAAAACGTTGCTCAAATGCAAATGTGCTTCTTTCCAGAACAACTAAAATGTATAGGTTTAAACATGGGTTGATGGCTAACACAAAAGAAGAAACACCCAACGACTGCAATTATCAATCCATTCATCTATTATCAGAAAGTAGCTTTTTTTCCTGTGAAGTGTAGTGGCAAAGCTCTTCATTTAAAATAAGAGGACACTGGTTGTAAATGTCAATCAGGATTACGTTGCGCAAATGTTTTTTCTTTATAGGTTTGGTTGGGTTACCACCAGCAGTTCTGTGAAATCTTTCCTCATTTTGTGCTTTTGTCTTCTGTTGTGCGAATCCCATCTACAGCCAATAAATGATGGTGCTCGCAGCTCTGAATATATTAAGATTAGTGGAATTCCTGGTCTACCAGCACTCTTTTGTTGTGTGCATCTAATCTATAATCAATAAGTTAAGATAACAGCATATTATTTGCTGAGGTACGCAGATATTCCTGACTTCCATTGTTGGTGGAGCTGGGTCATATTTGCCTGGGAAAAAATGTGCACAACATGATTTCTTCTAAAAAAACGTTTCTACTAGCATCTTGTGCTGTGTTCCTCAAATGTCTTATTTTTCCTGTTGGCACTGTTTTTCTTCACGTTTTCTTCTACCACCTTACAGTGCGCTCACAAATTATTGTCACCCTTAATGAAGAACAAAAAACCCCATATAAAATAAACAGCACAGATAATGACTTATATTTTATATACCCCAAAACTGGGTAAACTAGTGAAAAACACTGATTTTGTTTTCTCTCAAACATTTCTTAGTTGATTTTTAAATGGTGTGTTTAGGATCATTGTCATGCTGGGAGGTCCACCAGAGACCAAATCATGCTGTAGCTTTTTGGCATAGGCAGCCAGATTTTTGCCCAGAATATCCTGATATTTAGTAGATATCATGATACCTTTGTCCTTAACAAGGGCCCCAGTGGCATCACAACCACAACACAACATCAATGTTCCACCCCCATATTTCACAGTGAATATACGTTTTTTTGTGTGAGTATGCATCCCTCTCCAACGCCAAACGTACTGGTGGTGTGAGTGGCCACACCCTTCAATTTTGGTCTCACCTGACCATAGCACTGGGTTCTAGTCAAAGTCCCAATGGCATTTGGCAAACTCCAGACACTTCAGTTTGTTTCTTGTTATCAATTCCTTCTGGCAACCCTTCCAAATAGCTTTTTGGCATGGATGTACCATCTAATTATTGATTTGGAGACTCAAGGACTCCAAGATGCAACCAGACTCTGCAGTTCTCCAGCTGTGACCCTTGGATTCTTTACCATTTGTGAAGATCAATACTAATTTGTCTCTTAATTTGTCACTTCTTTGCCTTTCCCCATGGTGGTGGATGGCCAAAGTTTTTATTATGTGTGTTTACCTCTTTTTATACCCTGGTGAAACAGCAAGTCCAGAAAATGTTCCTTTTGACTGAGTTATATTTAAAAAAGCAGAACTTCATTTCAGATTTTATTTTGTTCAGTTTCCTTAAAGGAAAGTGGGGGATCTAATAATTGTGACATTAATGTTTCTGGAAAAAACATGTATTACTCATTTTAAATATTTGTTTTGAAATAATTCCCATTGTCTGGGCATAAGATAGACTCATTATCTGTGCTGTGTATTTTATACAGCTTGTTTTGTTCAACTTTATCAAGGGTGCCAATAATTCTTGAGCCCACTGTACCTGCTTAGATAAATAGAATCACTATTACACACCAAGAAAAACACTCAAAACACTAACTTCTGTTCTTGGAACTATAGTGTTCAGTCCAATTTTAATGCATCACTGATATTTGAAGAAAGTGAAAACCGCTTTGCACTGTTTGGAGATGATTGCTAAGATCATCCAGGTGGATGCTGCACATTGGTGGTGGCGGAGGGGAGTCCCCATTACCTGTAAAGTGCAATATAAATGTAAGCAATTAATTATTGAGCTTCATTTTGTGGGTCTGTATAAACAAAATTCCAAGTAGGATCAGATTTCAAATATTGGTCTGACAAAGTGTAAACCCAGAAAAAACTCCCCTTATGCAAAACTGGGTGAAGGGACTTATACCTTGATCACAGCTGCTTCCTCAATGTGCGGTTTTAAACTTTCAATTTTGATAAAGTTCTAGCCCAGGAGTGTTAAAAGGTTACAAGTGAGAGAAAGATATTCTGCCCATCTTTTCTGTTTGGTTGATAGTAACTATTGATAAAAGATTCTTTGTAACACTCCTGTGATTTGGATTGCACAGCATGTCTTTTCCATCACAGACTTCAATTTCATTCTCTACCCACCCCCCATGTTGAATGTGAAGTACTGTAGCTGCCCGAGTCCAAATTCTCAGTTCTTTTCAGGATTTTGAATACTCAAGTCTCCACATCTTCAATCCTCCAGCCAAAAGTGATAAAGTTGTTTTAACCTCTCAGTTTACAACACAATACTGTACCTTTCAATGTGGGAGTTATTCTGGTTTCTCTTCCTTAGACTGTTTCCAATGTCAATTATTGTAATGCTCTTCTAATATAAGGACTCCTACATTTTATCTTTAGCTTTCCAATATGCCCATTTCCAATATACAATGAAGTCATTGTTCTCTGTATTAAAAAACAATATGAATACAAGCTAATAAAAGGAAGACTGAAATAGCTGTCTGAGACAAGCCAGCCTCTTCAGACCTCATTAGGCCCCAGCATATGGACAAGCCACAACAGAAAGGAAATACTGCAGAAAAAATTTAAGTCACAAGCTGCCCCACCACCAACAACAACAACAAAATCCTCCCATAGAACTATTTATAAACTGTACCAAACCTAGGCTAATTGCCACCATGTGAGAATGTGCCTCTCACCCTTAACTAATTTGCTAATTCACCCCCACGTGGGTCTATGTACACATGATTGAGGCCTGAACCCCCTCAGCTGAAACTAGTGCATCAACACTGCTGACCCACCACACTGTTGTATTTGAGAGCTTCCTTAAATAGAGGTGAAATGTGCTCTCACTGTCCTATTCAAATTCTTTGGTTCCTGAAATGAATAGTAGCACAGATGTAAAGAAAGAACAACTGGATACAGCAATCGCTCAGCAGGTCTTTTTAAGCCTATGTGAGTTGCACTGATCGGGCAAAATCACTGTCCATGCTCATATGTCCTCGTATGTCGGGAGTTAGGACACAGAATTTTTTTTTTATTGAATTAAAACCCTGTTTTGGTGAAAGAACATCAAGACTGTTATAAAATGAACACTCATTGATATGTTATTTTGTTTCACAAATGTAGCAATAGCACTTTGTGATGATATTATTTTAAACTGCTTTAATGATGTCAAAATAATCAAAGTACCTAACTGAGAAATTCTGCTCTAGATCATAGTCTGATTTACAGTGTCCTTTCACGTATCTAATACTGGATATACCAGAAAATCAGAACTGCAAATAGTTCTTTGTCTTTCAAGGTCAATTGCAAAATGCCTTTTTTGGCATTCTGTGCATTCTTTTAGGCAAGTTTTGGTCTGGCAACACTTTCGGGTTTCGTGGCCTGAATTGGAGAAGTGAACTGAAGTAGCTGCCTGTATTGTCTCTCCTTAGTCTTGAAAGACTAAAAGCTGCTTCAAGGCCACACTCATGGTAAGTGTCTGTTTTTCTTTCATTAGTTTTGAAAATTGAATTAGAATGTTCCGTGATTGAATTTAGTCACACAAGAAGTATCGTTCACAAGCCGTGTTCACTCACCCTCTGCAGTACGAGTTGGGGATTGTCTTGCTTAAGTTGGCATCTGGGCTCCTAACTTTAGCCTTTAGTTATGTAGCCTTTGAGTCCCTTATTACTCCATCATTATTGCATTATTTTTGCAGCTATTAACATCAAGCCTACATTTCATTTTCTACCATTGTGGTAGTTCTGGACTTAAAAACTAGAAAATGACTATGGGATGGCTTTATTGGAAATCTCTCAAGAATTCACTTTTACCTTTGTTTGTTGGGAATGAAAGCATAATAGAAAATGCTGAATGTCCATTTAATGACTGATCGCATAGCACTACATCCATATTGCACTACAATAAATTACACATTAATCCAAGAAAGAACTGCACTGTAACTTACAGACCATAAATAGACTTAAATAGACCATAAATGCTGTGAATGAAGTGAAGTGTGAACTGAAATGTCTTTCTTCACCAAATATTACTTTGTCTTGTGTGCCAGCCTTAAGCATGAGATACAGTACAAGCTGGAAAGGTTTGACATGAATACATTTCTTACTACATGCAAATTTGTCTTGAAAGTTAAGCTTCTAGGTTTGAAAAAATGATGGGCATTTTATAATGAAGGAAAACAGTTTGGTACTGATTTATTATTGCATTTTTCTGTCAAATTCGATGGTTTGATTGTAGACAATTGAGAAGGACAAACCAGATTTCTTGAGCCCTTGTTTCCATTAGGATGCCGTTTGGATGCTGCTGATCTGGCCGCTGATGATATTTGTACACAGTGGGCTCACTGCTGATGCAGCCGTGTCCTGCAGGAACGAGCAGGAGGAGTCTGTGGACTGGTGAGTGGTTTTTCTGCCTTTACTAATTCCCCAGTATACATGCAACAGCAAAGAGGTGTAAATTGTAATAAACAGTAGATGGACACATTCTTTCATTGCGTGTATTAAACATTACAACTTAGAATAAATAAAAGCTGAAAAAAGAGAACCGGCTTAAAGCATGTGTGTCCAACTATAGTTCTGGATGCCATGATCCAGCAGATCTCGGGTTGCTTTGGCCGTGTCCCAATATGCAAGGGCTTAGGGTGTTCCATTTCTAAATTTGTCACAAGGATGCTCACCAGCACCGCCAAGGCAGACTTCTCTGAAGTCCACATTGGAGTGGACTCCGCTGAAGGGAATTACCCCCAATTGCTCGCGGAATGGTGACGTTCCACATTCTAACGTATCAAGGCGGAGAGAAGTTGCCATGGAGAATAAAATATCCACGTATTAGTAAAATTGAACTTTTTTTAAGTTTTAGAACTCATAATATTGTAACGCATACGGCCACCATTGGTTGTGAGAGCCGGCTTACCAGCGCGGTGACGTCACCGCCCTTCCCTGTGAATAGCAGGGACCGCAGCCGCCGGGCTGATGGGAGATTTCCCTTTAGTTCAGCTGGCTGGGTCCCTGTTGAGTGACGCCGGAGGCCCGGGTTCGAGTCCCCGATGGTGGGGGTTCGACCTGAGGCGGCAGAGGAGAGGGCGCATACCCACGTGAACACCGGAGCGCTACAATTTTTTTGAAAAAACAAACTTCATTAGGCTGCTTTAGATTCAAACTGTATGTATTCTACGTACGAAATTTTGACATAAAGCTTTAATTTCGTCACCTCCATTTTGACTGATGTATATTTATTCATTTACCTGCTTTGTATTCTGTACACGGAGTATTTAATGGTGCTCGTATTTAATAGTACAAGCTTTGAGGTATAGCCAAGTTTACCTTATTTAGTTGAATGAAAGCGTTATGTTCCTCGTACTGTCATTTTTGTACTGGGACAGACGATATGAAATGTATTTAATGGTACACAGCTTGGAATAAGCAGCGGTATTGCCAGTGATTCCTTAGTTTACTTCGCCTGTTATGAATCGAGGTTAAGTTTTCAACATGAATGAACACAGTGTCGAGATAAAATTCAATTTAATCAAACTGCAAGCGGACAACGAAAAAATTAACAGCCGACTTGGATTTCGACCCTCCTGAGCCGTGTGACAAAACAGTGACATCACGCGAGGGTGCTTTTTACCTTTTTGTACTAGTGCGCCCTTTAATACTGGCGCACTTGAAGTCCACACTTGCGCTACATCACAGAAGTGCGGACTTGTAGAAATGGCTTAGGGCGCAGGTCGAGAACTGGGACATGGCTTTTATCTCTGAAGCACCCAGAGATTTGGGGAAGGACATTAAACCGTTGTGGCTAAGCAAATAATTAGATTAATTGGGTAGGTAAGAGCCGAGTTGGAATTGAAGATTCATTTAACTGGTGAATAATTGAATACTGGAATCACACCTGAAGAAGGTTCCACGGCCGAAACGTTGTTCTCTTTCTTCTTTTTTTCAGCATGGAATAAACCTATTACTTGTTCCTTTGCAGCCTACGCATGCTGACGCAGCTACCCACCTGAACTATCAATGTAACATTACTTTTTCACAACAATTTTATTATCAGAGAACAGATTATTTGATCAGAAATAGTTCCAGTTTGCTGTTTGATTGTTGTTCTGTCTTTTGATTGTTTGAATCTTAATTTATGCATTTGTACACTTACGTTTTAAGTTGCTTTAAAAATAATGAGGTAGTGAACACCCCACCTACCTTGACAGGTAACAAACTCTCTGTTTTGTTTTTCTCACATAAAAATGTAGGAGATAAATGTTTGACGCTTCCAATTTGTGTTTAACCTGTTATTAACATTGACACATTTAGCCAATTTCTGCCTGGAATTTCCTCCTCCTTAAACATTTGTTATATCTCTGCAGCAGAACACAGCAGGAGCCTGGTTCAGGTCTTAAATTGAAGGTAACCCCATTGGCTTTGAGTGTGAACAGTCAAATTTCTTATATTTCTTAATGTGTCCACTCAGCAGACAAACATATGAAAAAAAACCCCAAAAAACAGCAGGCCAAAATGTTTTTTTGGTCTTCAGAGGTCAGATTTTTCAACTATATGCATGTCAAGGGCCTGGGAATGATTTGGAAACCTTGTTCTAGGTGACTACTAGCTTGGATAAAAATCAGGGACAAATTGATCAATTAGAAAAAATTCTACATCATGTTTTGTGAAGACTGAACCTGGAATGAAATTTCACGCCTATAATAAAAAATCATAAAAATATTGAAAATAAGAATAATAACCATTGCAATTGCTATAAAAACCATTAGACACTGCTAGAGAGCCTTTATCTGCTGTTATGCAATGGAAAAAAACCTCAGAGTTGCCTTCTGGTGTGAAAAAAAGGAGAACTGATAAGAAACTGATTGATTACCCCTTCTGAGTCAATGATTGACAGCTAAAAGGCAGGCGGAATGCAGCTCGAGGCTTCTAGAGGAAGTCTTACCCCCTAAGGGCTCTGAATGGCTGAAAATACAATCAGATCGCCTTATTTCTAGTGGTCGTTCTTCAAACATTTACTATGAAGTCAATAACGTTCAAGAGTCTATACAGATGCAGCCATTCAAAATGCGCGGGCGATACCGCATTATTTTGCGGTACGCTGTACGCAGTCTACCGCAAGCTACCGGTAAATACCGCGAGTTACCGTAAATTCTCCTATAATACGACAAGCAAAATAATAGTATCCGGAATTTCCGCAAGGTGGAGCTAATAAAGCTCAACCTCTCATGTTTGAGCTGTGGCCATCAAAGTCTTTAACGAAGATATTACTAATAGTATTAATAATGAATGACCTTGGACAAGCTGTAAGTGTAAACTCAAAGTATTGCCCTGGTCAACATTCTTTTTTTCATTAACCGTCTTTGTAAAAGTAACACCACAGCATTTCGCAATCACGCATTTGTTTCCAATCATGCAAAGTACAGTGATTCACCATGCCTTTCACATGCTCATAAAAGAGATTGATTTAGGAACATAAACATATTACCGTATGCAAACTGTACTGTATACAGTATGTATATGTATATTTAATGTCTTAACTGTGCCCGTTTAAGTATTGAATATTCATATCTAATTTTACCACTGAAGGGAAATCTTAGTAGCTGAGCATAAAAAGAATAGGAGCATACTGCAACGCGTGTGAAGGCCATAAACGATATTAATTTTGGAACATAAACATACAGTATATGGCTGGTCTCGGTACTTTAAAGAAAACATACACGAAACATGGTTTCATTATGACCAGAATCGGTCTTGAGATATTTTTAACTTGATTTACAGTATTTGAGAGGTATGTCTTAACACCGATACTACAGTGCTTAAGTACTGCTCACGTATATGTTTCTAGGTTTATATTATGCATTTCATACGGTCAAATTACTTTTGAGCAACTAATAAGAAGCGCGAAACGGTATGCGTTTTAGTTTCGTTTTGTGCTGGGACCCGTGGATTGATTAGAGATACCAAGTACATACAAGTCATTTTTTAAATGTTGTAGTTCGTCTTGAAAAAATGTTACGAGTACATCATCTATCAACAATTACACAGGTTCTGTTTCCATATTGCGGATTTTGGTTACGTAATATTATTTTCTAGATTTCACGTTGTGAATATATGATTTGGGCAAACAGAGCCGCAAAGAAGTACATTATGGGTTGTTGTTTTTTTTTTTGCAGTTTTATCTAGAACAAGCGATGCTTAAACCTTTGTCTGATTCTTGTGAAACTATCCACACGACAGTTACAGTACCTAGGAGTTGACTTCAGTGATGTCACTGATGGGATGTTTCTAAAAATCCATCCTCTGTAAAACGTCTTCTCTAGTTGTCCTGCATATGTATTCGCTAATGAAGCTGTGTGTTCTGAGCCTGGATCTCTACATTTCTGTATGAACCAGCTTAGAGGGCTAAAGACAGCTTGTGTTTAAATTGAGTGTAAGGCAATTTATGCTTCTAAAGTCATGGTCAGCATTTATTATTGTACTGTGCTGTAAACTTGTTCTGTGCCAAGTCACATTATTTTATAGCGTTTTTATAGCGTTATCAAATCCGGTGGCGCTGTGTGTTAGTTTCCTGACTCCCATGTCACATGGTCTGTGATTGAAACCTGTAAAACCGGTTTAATTCGTCACAGCCAGCACTCCAGTTGTAAAGTAGAAGCAGGCGAGATTTCCAGCGAAAAACACCTCCCCCTTCTTCAGGTGTGAGGGTCTTCTGCTCAGAATGAAACGCTAAAATGTAATGTAGGCTCTGAATGGGTTCAATTATGATTTGGGCTTGATTAAGGTCGCTGCCTTTCATCTAAAACCCTACTTGAATCCTTCTAAACTAAAAATCAGTGTTAGTGAGTTCTAAATAAAGAGGTATCCAGGTAACAGTGAAACGGGCGGACAGTCTGGGGAGATCGCCCATTTTCCATGTAAATAGTTCCCTGGTTCCGCACCCCTTGGTGTTTCTCTCGCTCTCTCTCGGGTCACCTGATCATTAGCTCGAAAGATTTGAGTGCTTTGTGTATATTCTAATGGTAGTGGGGGCAGGGTGTGTGGGAACAGGTTTGGTTGAAATTGCATTGGAGATCTATGTTCTTCACACCTGAAACATTTTCTCTGAAAGCATTTTCTTCGCAGTTTAACCGATCTTGTTACAGCATGTTACAGTTTACTATTATTAACCATATTAATTTTAAGTGCTTAATGTAAAATCTTGTAAAAATATATTTTCATTGTTCAAATATACATTAAGTCTGACTATCATATAATAAGTTAAATACAAAACTAAAGAAAAAATAGGGTTAAATATAATTCAAAATAATTTGCTAACAATGTTAACTGTTTATGAATAATAAAATGTATTAACTAAGGAGTAGGATGGCACAGTTGTTAGTATGTTTTTTGTTTTGTTTCTTTTTCATAAATACAACAGTAGTACCTGATGTCTCAGTGGCTTTCAAAATTAAATTATGCATGCAAACCTGTGAACTAGAAAGATAACTAAGATATCCATCCATTTATAATGGTGGCAAAGTGGTTAGCATTGCTATCTTGCAGCACTGGGGTCATAGGTTCAATTCCTGCCATCCTGTGTGTGTGGGGTTTACATGTTCTCTCTGGGTTACATGGTTTTTCTCCATATGTGTGATATGACTCCCTCTCGCACTCCAAAACATACTGGTAAGTTAATTGGTTTATGGGAAAACTGGCCCTGATGTGTGTGTGTTTGTGTCTGTCTGTCCTGTGATGGACTGGCGCTATGTCCAGGGTGTATTCTGCCTTGTGTCCGTTGCTTACTGGGATAGGCTCCAAATCCTCTGTACTGGATAAAGAGATTAGAAATGGAAGTAAAGGCACTGTGTGGATGGAACTATACACAGTGTTAGAAACCCACTATGAAATGGCAGCATCTCACTGAGAATAAAATATTTTATAGTGCTGTCTTAAGGAAACAGCCTTTCCACCTCTCTTGCACATCAGTATCCATACCTAGTTATTTAAACAAATTGCCTCTAATTATAAACATCTTAATATGCTGGCTCTGTGGATCCGCATCAGCTATGTTTGCCCATTCCTTCAATTCATGTGCATCCAACACACAGTTCAATGCCAGCAACTACACATAATCTAAAATACAATCCTTATTTCAGTATCTATGTAAAAATATAGTCTGTTAACTTCATCATCTTCATCAAAAGTATGCCTAACCCCATTAGGAAGTGTTCTTGTTATAAGTGTATTCCTCAGCTTTCCCCAAATTATCTTCTTCTTGCCAACATCTCTAGTCTTTTATCCTGCAATAACTCAGCAATATCCTGCAATAACTTCAAAATCCTTATCCTCCTTACATACTGTCCTACAACTGTTATTATTGATCTCCGAATTATTGTACTTGACATGACTTCATTCAGCCTTTCCTGAACGTCTATGACAGGCAGAGAGAGTGCTGTTTCTGGTGCGATCTTTTGCAGCTGACATTTCACTGTTTTAAACGAACAAGAAATTAGATTGCTCATAAATCACTTATTCTATATAAACACAGCGTAATTGCCCTCCGAAAATCCTCTTTTTCTTGTTCGTTTTAGAGACCTTGATCGAAACTGATTTTAGATGTCAGAAAGGATTTATTTTCTCTGTATTTCCTACATTGCTTTGTCGAGATTTTAACTTTATATCTAACTTTATATCTAGGCTCAGATTTCAACTATAAATCGTACAGTAATTAATAGCAGTAAATACTGATGTTTATACATAAAAAAGTCATGCCTTGGAGTATAGACCCCCAAAGGAATGCCATAGACTCAAACTGCAAAATAATCACATACAGAAAGAAAATATTTGTATTGTAATTGCAAATCCTGGTACTGTATGAGTGATTGGTATGACTTTCCTCATTACAAATCTCTTATTAGAATTTAAATTTCTCTGTAACTCCAGGTCAGAACAGAGAAAATGTAACTGCCTTAAGGAGTTTACGATTATGAAAAATAGAAGGATAAGCATGATACGTATGTCTTCTGTCATTTTCTAAGTCATGTTACTGAGCACCAAATCTTATTGAGAATATGAATCCATTTAAGGTTTATACCATTAAAGTAACGGTTTATTCCATGCTGAAAATGTTTGTACCAATTATTCTGAAAATTTTCATCTTGAAATAACTCATTTCTAAATACCTTTTTCACTGTTAACATCTTGCAGCAACTCTGCGACAAAATATACACTCTGACAGTTCATCCTGCTACCAACATTAAATAAAACAAATCTTAAGATTTCTATATTTATGTCTTTATTTAGTGGTTTCATTAGTGACAAAGGCTAAACTTTCTTGGAAAAATGTCTTTTATGTGTTGCGGAAAAAACTGACTTGCTTTAACAAAATATGTTTACAAATCCTTTCACCTGGCATTTTCGTAGTTAGAAATTATGGAACGCTCTGTTAAAAGCAAGGGAGTTTTTATGTCCGTTGCAGTTCTTTTGCAACATGAATATAATTATATCGTTATTAATTTCTTGAGATACGCGATTCCATATTATATTCCCTTTTAATCAAATTCTAAAAGTATGCTTGTTGACTCCGGTATCGCGTTAGTCAGTACCGAGACCAGCCATATACTGTATGTTTAAGTTCCAAAATTAATATAGTTTATGGACTTCACACGCGTTGCAGTATGCTCCTATTCTTTTTATGCTCAGGCACTAAGTAAAAGGAGATGCTTCATATTGCTTGACTAATTTTAAAAACTAAGTTATAAATGCAGACGCTCCCTCGGTGCGCTGCTCTGGTGCGCCGGCTCTTACACAGTGCCTGTCTGCCGTAAGCGTTACAATATACATACCCAACACTGCTTGTACCCATCTGTCATGCAAATAAAACACCTTGAATTGAATTGAATTGAGGGGAGAGGGGGGGAATACTAAAGCCAATACTGGCTCAATACCCTCGATGGGCTTTGACGTGCTAATGCGTTGGTTTAACAGTCCGGGTGTGGCAGGCTTCCAGTGTCAACTCGACTCGATTGGAAGACAATGAACGTATTTTGTGATATTTAGAAATATAAATTTGTTTGGTGCGAGTGAGGTTTTATTTAATCTCTGACCAAGGGAAACGTTTCATTTTTTCAAAGAAATGTTTGTTAAAAAATAAAGTCATAGTTCCATTGGATTCAATCACAGACCATGTGACATGGGAGTCAGGAAACTAACACACAGCGCCACCGGATTTAATAACGCAATAAAAACGCTATAAAATAATGTGACTAGGCACAGAAAAAGTTTACAGCACAGTACAATAATAAATGCTGACCATGACTTTAGAAGAATAAATTACCTTACACTCAATTTAAACACAAGCTGTCTTTCTGTATGAACCTCTAAGCCGGTTCATACAGAAAATGTAGAAATGCATTAGCCTGATTATGATTAAAAAACACATAATTAAACACGCGTTTGCGATTTAAATCAGAACACGATTTAAATCAATATAAATGTTTATATTGTAACGCATACTGTCCAGCCTCCATTTCTCTATAAAAATGTACTCTGTTGCACACACACACACACTAGAAGCAGGAACCGCTGTCAGAAGGGAAGATATGTTCAAAATATCGCAAATATCGATCATGTTGCGATATTTTGAAATATAAAAGTCAATTGATTGTCCATAATATCGCTATTCTATTTTTTCGAAGAAATGTTTGTTAAAAGAAAAGTCTAGCACCAGCTGGATTCGAACACACAACCTGCCAGCTGGTAGTCACACACCTAGACCAATAGGCTACAAGACAGCTCGCATGAACAGGCAGGCGAAACAGCCCTACACAGCCCTGTCGCAGTACACGGATATAATCATACCGTTATTAAATTCTTTAGATACGCGATTCCATATTATATTCCCTTTTAATCAAATTCTAAAAGTATGCTTGTTGACTCCGGTATCACGTTAGTTAAAGACTTCGAAGCTTAAAATGTTTAGAGAGAAATGGAATACTGGTGTGTATTTTTTTCTTTAAAGTACTAAGACCAGCTATATACTGTATGTTTATGTTCCAAAATTAATATCGTTTATGACCTTCAGATGCGTTATGCTCCTCTTCTTTTTATGCTCAGCTACTAAAATTTCCCTTTAGTGGTAAAATTCCATATAAATATTCAAAACTAAGCGGATTGAAATGTGCACAGTAAAGACATTAAATGATTAAATCTTTTCACTACCAACCAATGCACCACGAGTGCCCCTGTCGGTCATTTTGGCCAGCCAATCACTTACCGCGGTGCCCTGCGGGTTGGTTACTGTACCGCGGGTTTTTACCGCTCATTTTGAATGGCTGCATCTGTAGGTCTGGAGATAAACTAGTCTGGGTTATTTTGGATATATAATGCTTCAGAATAAGGTAAAAACATGGGATATATATATATATTTGCTGGTTTTTGCTTTTGCGGTTTTGTTGGTAAAAATGTATGATAATGACATGCTGTGC
Source organism: Atractosteus spatula (assembly GCF_055471065.1). Taxonomy (NCBI): domain Eukaryota; kingdom Metazoa; phylum Chordata; class Actinopteri; order Semionotiformes; family Lepisosteidae; genus Atractosteus; species Atractosteus spatula. The sequence continues at coordinate 105,910 of NW_028296630.1, read as the reverse complement.
TGGCCGGGTATTTTTACTGGGATTCTGCTAGTTCATTAATTTATTGGTTTATTGCATAACAGTGTCATGTCTGTGGAAACAAACTTTATGGTTTTCTTGTGATGATATTGGAGAATACGTGGAGAATTGCACCAGCAGCCATATCACCCTGCAACTCACAACTGGCAGCCCATTGAAGCTAAGTAGGTGTGAGCCTGGTCAGTACCTGGATGGGAGACCTCCTGGGAAAAACTAAGGTTGCTGCTGGAAGAGGTGTTAGTGGGGTCAGCAGGGGGCGCTCACCACTGCGGTCTATGTGGGTCCTAATGCCCCAGTATAGCGATGGGGACACTATGCTGTAAACAGGTGCCGTCCTTCGGATGAGATGTAAAACTGAGGTCCTGACTCTCTGTGGTCATTAAAAATCCCAGGGCGTTTCTCGAAAAGACTAGGGGTGTAACCCCGGTGTCCTGGCCAAATTTCCCATTGGCCTTTACCAGTCATGGCCTCCTAATAATCCCATCTATGAATTGGCTTCATTACTCTGCTCTCCTCCCCACTGATAGCTGGTGTGTGGTGAGCGTTCTGGCGCACTATGGCTGCCGTTGCATCATCCAGGTGGATGCTGCACATTGGTGGTGGTGGAGGGGAGTCCCCATTACCTGTAAAGCGCTTTGAGTGGAGTGTCCAGAAAAGCGCTATATAAGTGTAAGCAATTATTAATTATTACGTGCATGTGAGAACATTTGTGGAGCGGTTAAAAAAAACGTTCTTTATCTTGCGTTTATCTTAAAAATAAAAAGTGTCATCTGGGGGGACAGCCGTGGTCACCAGTGACCACGATCCGGGCAAACAGGTTTTTTCAATTTTTTTATTGATATCACATTACGTTATAAATTATAGAGCTTAACTTTCTGTATGCATCATATGGAAAAAAAACGACAGAAAACCTCTATATGTTCATTGACATAACGATGTACTATTCAGTACTGGAATTTAGTTTTTTGTTTAGATATTTTTTCTATTTATAGAACACTGCATTAATAATTATTGAACTTAATTTTCTATGTGTGCTTCATATGAAAGAAACTGACCGAAATAACATCATATGTTCACTGACATATTGATGTACTGTATACATGTATGCATAGCCCGTGGGGTGTGATTAATGGGCATTTCGACTTATGTAAATTTCTAGTTACGTAAGGGTTTCTGGAACGGAACTATTATGTAACTCGAGGTTTGTCTGTACATTTTTGTCCTTATCCTTAAGCTCTAGAATGTTACTGTGAAATTAAGACATTAGGGTCTTCAATTCATAGACTGAAACAGACACCTGTTGCAAAAAAACTGACCTAGGACCTCAAGCACTTAACTACCACTATGTGCTCAAGTTGCCTTTTCTCACAAAAACTCTGAAATGGACAATGCGACTCAATTCTAATTGCGTCTTGTATCTAATGAGCTTTTTGAACCTCTTCAGTTGGAGTTTGGATACACAGTACAGAAACTACCATTGTTAAGTCAGTTAATGATTTTCCATATAGATACAACAGAACATTTCTGAAAGCAAACCGTGACAAGACTGATATTAGCTCAACGGCTGAAAAATTAATGCTATAATATTGATATATGCCATTATTTTTTTGTGTATTATGTTTACTACTGTAAGGAGCTTTGAGGGTTATTTAAAAACACTCATAAATTAACATTATACTATTATTATTGTCCTTCAATGCATAGTCATGAGAATTGTGAAGAGAGAAAATCTTGCAATACTGCACTCACCACTCTGGGCAAGATGGCAAATTTGCCAAGCATGAACTGCAACTAATAGCACCAATGGTCATAAGAGACGCTGACACATCGAGGCCACTCTGCGTGGCCTCTATGAACTGGGCTGTTAAATCTACACAAGAGCTAATGCTGAATTCAAACAATTCTAATTCCTTAATGCCATATCCTCTTCATTAAAGTCCAGGCACTACTGTTTTGTAAATCCTTTAGTCACCTCAAAATTGATACCCAAAATATAAACAAATAATTGTTCCACATAGACATGGAATACTTGTTTATTCTGAAATATAACTGTTCTATCTACATACACTTCACAGTTTAAACTATAAATCCCACCATTTTCTAACTGCTTTTTCCAATACAGGGTTGCAGGGGAGCTGCAGCTTATCCTGGCATGCAGTGAGCGCAAGGTGGTACAGTATACACGCTGGAGGGGACAGCAGTCTATCACAGGACACACACAGATAGACACACACAACCTCACACCAAGGCCAACTGTCCCAGAAGCCAATTAAACTACCAGCGTGTCTTTGGACTGTGGGGGGAAACCCACACAAACATGGGGAGAACATACAAACTCCACGCAGACAGCACCCCAGGTCTGGAATTGAACCCAGGGCCCCAGTGCTACATGGCAGAAGCGCTATCCACTCCACAGCCATGCTGGCCCTTTATATAGATTTTAATTTTCTTTTCATTGTGTTCCAGAGTACTTATTCTCAGTAGTCATAAAGGTAAGACAATGCATACTGAAAAATTATTTTATTTTCTTAAATGTAGCACAAAAGGGACAACAGTGAACACTAAATCCCTGATCCACCCCTCTTCATATTATACTCACTGGATATATATGGCATACAGTATGTATGGGGAAACAGCCAAGTCCTGTCAGCTGCAAATGGGCAGGGATGTTTTTGGTAACATTTGGTAGAAAACAGACCTCTTGCTCTTTGAGTAAGCAAAACATGCTACTATCTGGAACCCGATTCTGTGATTTTTTTAAGGAGCATATTTGTGATTTTTGAAGTGGGCCTAAGTTTCTTATCATTAATATTCACGTTTGTTTTAGGTAAGATGATTGTCACTATCGTTGTTGCTGTGTTGAGAGAGGTTAATGTTACAAATTACTGCCAGAATTTCTTCAGTATACAAACTACCAAGAACAGAAAAACGCAAGAGAGGTTACAGACACAAGTGGGCTGCTCAAGTGACCGTATTCATTAGGTTGCTAGTAGCTAGTAGTTTACTGATGAATCATGTGAAACTGTCTCTTGTACTGTAGGAATCCCAGGAACAGGTTTATCTCTAGAACAAATCTGACAGCTTGTCCCAGAGACAGTTCACCCTCTCAATGCATGTCGTCATCCTGGCGCCCAAAAGCTGACACCAAACAAATAGCAGGTTTAAGTGATATTGAGTCAGAAGTCCCTACCTTCTGGCCTCCTTCTGGGTCCAGCGAATGCACACACGCTACATACTCCTGCATGGCCTGTTCTTTGCTCATGTCCCCGAGCTGCTTCCAGGCCTGCCTGCAACATCACAGCACAATGTGTAACCCATCGGCAGCCTTACAGAGCCCAGCTGGTAGAAACCACACTCTTAACCGCTTTTCAGTAGGGCAAATGTTTTGTTTTCTATTTTTGATACAGTTCGGCAAGGAGACTGTCAATGCTAGAACTCATCTTCTCGGGTACGTAATCTAGTCACAGTCTATCCCATAAATTGACTGACAGATGTTACTTGCCTAGGATGTTACTTAGCCTTTAACAACTGAAATCCTACTTACAGTCCCTGGTCTGTTGGGTTTCTTACAATCACTGTAAAAGTTCGCACATTTACCTTTCTTTTTTTCTGGACAACACTGAAACCTATATTTAGTGTGGGTTTTGTGGACTCGCACAGATTTGTCTCTTGCCTCGTGTAACTTAAAATGAGTTTGTGCACAATACTTTAGCTATCGCTTACTAAAAGGAATACATATTCAACAAACTGAAAAGGTATCAATGAGAAGAAGCAAACTTTAAGAATATGATTAGCTAGTCATCATGTGAACAGAGGATAACAATGGCTGTTTCAAACAGCAAATCCACTGGAATTTAACTGTATTCCTATTTTAAATTCACAGTGGCAATATGCTCACTGTGTGGAAAATGATTCAATTTATTTTTTTAAATTGCTCGATATGAAATTGATCATTTTATTACCCTGTTCATTTATGCCGACTGCTTATTTCTAAATTTTGTATATACATAATGTATGTAACTCAGTAGATAGATAGATAATACTTTATTAATCCCGTAGGGAAATTGATGTGTTACAGCAGTCCAGCCCAAGACAAGCAAAACAGACATCAGAATAGTTATAAAACAAAAGACAAACAAAATAAATAAAAATAAATAAATACATAGGTGTGTGCAAAATGTCCAGATCATAGTCGCTGTAAAAACAATAAAATATGTGCAAAATGTGCATAGGTTTATACAGACTGATTGTCCAAAAAGTACAATGGTGCACCATGCTGTCCATAGAGGAGCAAATGAAGGGCTAACAGTCCTAGCCTAGGGCAGCGTTATACACCCTGACAGCCGCCGGGAGGAAAGACCTGCGGAAACGTTCCCTTGAACACCGTAGCTGGAGCAGTCTGTTGCTAAATGTGCTCCGCTGCCCAGTAACAGTCCCATGAAGCGGATGAGAGGCGTTGTTCATGATGGCTGTGAGCTTGTTCAGCATTCTCCTCTCAGCCACCACCTCCATGGGGTCAAGGCTCATCCCCAGCACAGTGCCAGCCTTCTTGATGAGTTTATTGAGCCTATTTGCATCTTTTGTCATGATGCTGCTGCCCCAGCACACCACAGCGTAGAAGATGGCCGCCGCCACCACTGATTCATAAAAAATGTGTAGCAGTGTTCCACACACACCAAAGGACCTGCGTCTCCTAAGAAAATAGAGTTGGCTCTGACCTTTCTTGTACAGGGCATCAGTGTTACCAGACCACTCCAGCTTATCATCCAGGTGTACCCCTAAGTACTTGTAGGAATGTATGCCCTCTATGTCCTCACCCTGGATGGAAACAGGGTTCAGCGGAGACTTATTCCTTGGAAAGTCAAAAATCATTTCTTTGGTCTTGCTGGTGTTAAGCTGGAGATGGTTAAGATGACACCACTCCACAAAACTGGTAATCAAGCTCCTATATTCCTCCTCCCTCCCCTCTCTAATACACCCCACAATTGCAGAGTCATCCGAAAACTTCTGCAGATGACATGTCTCAGAGTTATACCTGAAGTCAGAGGTGTAAAAGGTGAACAGGAATGGAGCAAGGACAGTCCCCTGTGGAGCCCCAGTACTGCTAACAATCTGTTCGGACACACAGCTCTGTAGCCGTACATACTGTGGCCTGCAGGTCAGATAGTCTAGAATCCAGGACAGCAGGGGAGTGTCCACCTGCGCCGCCCTTAGCTTATCTCTCAGTAAAGGTGGATGGATGGTGTTAAAGGCACTGGAGAAGTCAAAGAACATAACTCTCACAATGCTCCCCGTCTTCTCCAGGTGAGAGTTAGCTCTGTGTAGCAGATAGATGACTGCATCCTCCACTCCCAGGTGTGACCGATAGGCGAACTGCAGGGGGTCCAGTGCTGTACTCACCAGGGTTCTGAGGTGGTCCAGTACAAGCCTTTCCAGAGTTTTCATTATGTGTGATGTAAGTGCCACTGGTCTGTAGTCATTCAAGACTTTAAGGTGCCCCTTTTTGGGTACTGGCACCAGGCAAGATGTCTTCCAGAGCATCGGAACCAGTATACGTGGACAGTAGGTTTGTCAGAAATACAAAATGTTTGGAGACTACCAGGAGAAATAATGTCACAGGTGCAATGTAGTACTACAAGGAGGTACTGTAGATGGATTATGCTTATAATCACAACGTAGTTATACAAACAATTATCTAAGAAGACAGTTTCCAATTAAACCAGTTTAACTGTAATTCATTCTAACTTACCATTTCCTTTGTCCTTCAAAGTCAAAGAAGCCTGGTTTTGCTGTGTTACATGTTCCAACTTTGACCTGAAAAGTCAAACCAGACAGAATTTGAAATCTGAAAAAAAGTTTTATCACATACAATGAATTTACAGTTTCTCTTGCTAGAAAGCATCATCATAAAGTGCTTAACATATTTTAGTCCAAGCGGCAAACATTGTACTGTATCAAGATTATGAAAACAATGTTTGAGGTCATTCTGCAGGAAATACAGGACTGAATTTAAAAGTGGCAGTAAGAAGGTGAAAACTTTTTTTAAAAAACTTATTTTAAGCACTTTCTACAAATTTCAAGAATTAAGAGAAAGAAAAAATAAGCACTGAAGTGAACAAATATAACAATAATTATTCAAGGCAAAACTGGTTAAAGAATTTATTAAGCGATGTCGATCTCATGAAGCAGAGCAAGTCCTGAACTTCTATTCTGTACGTCAGAAGAGCTTGCTGCCATCAGCAGCACGGAAATAGAACATTTTGAGATTATGCTCAAAATGAGAATGTGTCCTTGGAAACACAGTGTGTGGTGTCATTGCCTTTATCGTTGCTCATTTTATTCAATTTAAATAGGTCAGCATGTCTCAGATAGGCGTATTTGGCTCAAATAAGGATTAACGTTCAAATATGAATTTGCATTCACAGACTGGATTCACATCTTGTTACTGCTACTTCCAAATTCTCCAGACCAGAGCTGCTTTCCAATCTGATTCATACACATTTAGTAGCTTACAATCATAGTACTTATCCCTGTGTCACATGTTTTTATCATGCCAGTGAAAACTCTATTATTGGTGTCCACACAAGTATCTTTTAAAATGGCTGTGTAAAGTATTTATTTCTGCACTTTTCTATATCTGATGTCACGCGAGAGTTTGTTTTCATTAACGATTTTTAAAGCACTTTCATATTCCTTACATTAAAATTGCGAATTTAAACAGGTATCATCCGAGTCTTCTGCCGATCAGATCTTGGTCCTAATAAGTCTTTGACTGACGACTTCAAGATGTCATGAGGAAATTGCTTCTTGCCAGTTGTTGTCTTGAAGATGTAAAGTGGGAACTTTCCCCCGTCACAGACTTCAAGAAAAGCAACAACAAGCCAACCCGTTGTTGCGCACAAATCGCGACTTCAGAAAAGTCGTTTTGTACACTTCTATTCAACGTTCGTCAGTTAAAACGATCCCTTGGGAAACTAGAAAATATTGCTAGTGGTTTCTACATCCAAACGTACTCAGTACTTTATAAACACGAAGGTTATCCCTCATTGTCACCAACTACATGACAGAAACTGATTATGCACATGCTGAGTGCACATTTGTAAGGTTTTAAACTAATTGATCCTGAGCCCGAAAACACATCAAACACGCCTTTGCTTCAGTTTATTAAAGAGTTGCCAAAGGTTTGGGGTTGCTTTACCTGTTTATACCTGGCGTACAGGTAAAGCAGCTGTTCTCTGCTCGCTGTCTGCACCAGTCCACGGAGCCGCTCATCTGCCGCTTCAAACTCGGCTTCGAGCTCTGTCTCTTCCAGGCGATACCCCAGGTCACCAGCACCGCAACCTTCCTCCCCGAGACCCGTCTGAGTCCGAATCTGAACCACCGAGCGGCTCTCCTGTGTCTGGCCGAGCCGGGTCGGTACCTGAACCCGTAGCAGAGTCGGGGGAAGACGATGGAGAGCGAGACGCCATATTTGGAGTATGTGCTATAAATATAAATGTTATGATCGTAGTTTGTATTTCTCGAATAATCTAAATCGATCTCCAGGAACACAAATTATATTAAAATTACTCTCTCATGCAGACAGTACCAAGATGCTGGCTAATCGTTTCAGGACTTGTTGCTCACCGCGGGGAGGTCGGCAAGATGGCGACCAGTTCGCACGTGTTTTGTTAAGCGCTGAAAAATTTGGAGTCTTTTTCCCTTAAACTGTTGGTGAAAGGAGAAAATTTGCTTTGATTTGGATGTCTATGATTTTTGACTAACTTTATGTCAATTTTTGGAGAGTTTTAATTTTATTTCTAACCCAAAAAAAGTTAAAACTTGGATACGATTTTTTTTCTTTCCTCTGAATTGCACTACTGGAAAAAAAAACCCCGTTATTTTAGGATGGATTCGATCTCTGAAAAAAGCACTGGTGGAAAGAAACGAAAAGAGAAGGACGTTTCGAAAATGCCGCAGCCTTCAGGAGGGCAGGTGCACCCTGCAGCAGGGGCGAGCGGCGGAGCCGGGGCGCCCCCGAGGCCGAGCACTCGTCCGCCCTCGACAGCGAGAGGAGCTCCGGAGAGACGCAGCTGGAACAGCTGCTCGACTCCGACTGAGACATTGAGCCCGACACTCCGGAAAAGCCCCTCATGAAGAGGATGAAAGACGAGCCGTCTCTGCTGGAAATGCAGAATAACATCGTGGTGCTTCTCTCCAGGAAGATTAATGAGAGAACAGATCATCTGGAGGCATTGATTCGAAACAACACGATGACAGTTGCTGCCTTACAAAAGTCAGTGGACTTCGCGTTGGAGGAGGTGAGAGACTTAAGATCAGATATGAAAGCAGTGAAGGAAGTGGTTAAAACAAATGCACACATACTGTTGTCAATCTTAGAACTAAAGAAATGTAAGAATGTGTTGCAAAGTTGTGATGAGGCAGGTAATGTGGTGGGGCAGTTTGGCTTGAGCAGTGTGTTGATGGTGGAGAAAAGATGTCTGGGATTGTTTTGGTGATTTTCAATGATGTGAGAGAAGTAGGTGGATCTAGCAGACTCTATAGTAACCTTATATTCAGATAAGTAATCTCTCCAAACCTGATAATGTACATGTAGGCCGGAAAGACGCCACCTACGCTCAAGTTTGCGAGAGGCTGCCTTCATGGATCGCAGATGGTCATTGTACCAGGGGGCAGGGCGTCAGGGGTTTTCGTGATTTGACAAAACGAAAGGCTATTTTTTTTGTACTGCAAGAGGTTTAATGCAGATTTTTATTTTTTACAAGAGACGCACGCTTGTTCTTCGGATTTGAATTTTTGGAAGAGTCAATGGGGGAGTGATGTCTGGTTATCATTTGGTAGTAATCATTCTGCGGGGGTTGCAATATTAAAGGGTAAATTTAAAGGTAAAATTATTAGTGGTAGAGTTCATCATTTGGGCAGATGGATAATTCTTGTAGTGGCTCTTAATGGGAAAATGTTTTTGCTGGGGAATATATATGCTTTTAATAATGAACAATATAGCAGAGACTTGTTTCTTGAAGTTGAAGAAGAAGTGAATAAGGTGAAGGACAAGTTCCAGGATATTGAAATTATTTTAGGGGGTGATTTTAACACAGTCTTTGATGTTAAGTTGGATAGATACCCTGTACCTGCTAGATCTCCCCCTCCTGATATGGAGTTGCACAGGTTATGTCAAGGCTTAGGAATTAGTGATATATGGAGATGTAAACATCCAGGACTAAAGGAGTTCACGTGGTGTAACAAGGACAGATCTAAACAATCAAGAATAGATTTTTGGTTAAGTTCAAATGCATTAGAAGGACAGATTAACAAGGTTTCTATTGAACCATCAGTACTATCTGACCATAAAGCAATTTATCTTTCTGTTAACTTGAGTAACAATGAGGATTCTAAAGTCCCTAAGACTTATTGGAAACTCAATAATATGATTTTGGAAAATGACAGCTTTAAAATGGAAATGAAGGAAATTATACAAACATATTGGAGGCGAGCTCAATTAACAAATTCATATAGCCAAAACTGGGAATTTATGAAGTATAAGATAAGATTGATTGCTATAAAAAGAAGTAAAGAAGCTGTCCGCTCTAATAAAATAAAGGAAGAGGAAGTTATTAAGGCAATTTGTGATCTTACTGATGACAGCAATACTGATCAAACAGATGTTTGTAAATTAATTGGACTGCAAGCTGAACTGGATGAACTATACATAGAAAAAGCAAAAGGAGCTTTTGTTAGATCCAGGAGACGATGGTTGGAGGAAGGCGAAAAAAACTCAAAATACTTCTATAATTTGGAAAAAAAGAATGGAGATTATACATCTCTTAGTAAACTTAACATAGATGGCTGTGAAACTCAAAATCCTGTAGAAATTTCAAGATATGTATCAGATTTGTATGGTAAGTTATATACTAGTAAGGCATGTTCTACAGAAAAAATGTGTGATTTTCTGAACTCATTAAAAGAAGACTTTAAAACTATAGACGAAGGGTTTAAAGCCATCTGTGATAAAGAGATATCCATCTTTGAAATTAAGAAAGTTATTAATAAGCTCAAGGTTAACAAATCTCCTGGTAATGATGGCCTTACCACTGGATTTTATAAGACCTTTCGAGATGATTTGGCTGAATTTCTTCTTCTGGTGTTTAAGGAGTCAATTGACAAGGGAGTCTTACCAACCTCGATGACTCAGGGCTTAATAACCATAACTCCAAAACCAGATAAAGATCATTTGTTGATAGATAATTGGCGGCCTATCACTTTGATTAATAATGATGGAAAGATTCCTGCTTCTGTTTTTGCAGAGAGACTGAAAACAGGCCTTGACTCAATTATTGATGAGTCACAGTCGGGTTTCATGAAAGGAAGACATATATGTAATAATATTCGTTTGGTGTTGGACCTTGTAGACTATGGTGAACTTATTAGTCAGGATAGCTTTGTTCTATTTGTGGACTTTTATAAGGCTTTTGACACAATTGAACATTCTTTTATTTTTGAAACTCTAAATTTTTTTGGCTTTGGTGAGTATTTTCAAAAGGTAATTAGAATTTTGTACAATCAAGGTAACAGCTCTGTTAAATTGGCTCATGGAACTTCTCATAGATTTAGAATTGGTAGGGGAATTCGACAAGGATGTCCCATAAGCCCATTCTTATTCCTGCTGGTCACACAAGTTATGGCTATTCATATAAAACAAGATGTGTTTCAGGGTATTCAAATACAGGATAGAGAGATTAAGTGTTCCCAATTAGCTGATGACACAACGCTATTTTTAAGAAACCATGCAGAGATTGAGAAGGCAATTAAGTGTATAAATGTTTTTTCCTCTGTTTCTGGTCTTTCTCTTAATTTAAAAAAATGTGAACTGATGGCTCTTGGGAACTGTGATGTTTCATCTATATGTAATATTCCTGTAAAAGATGTAGTTAAATATCTAGGTATGAAGATTTCCAAAAATCCAAAAATTAGAAATGATCTAAACTTTTCTCCAATTATGCATTCATTTGAAAAAAAACTTGACTTATGGTTGTTAAGAGACCTTTCTTTAAATGGTCGAATACTTTTGTCTAAATCTGAGGGTTTATCTAGATTAGTTTATGCTTCACTGGTTCTGGACGTACCACCTGCAACTATTAGGAAAATTGACTCCAAACTTTTCAAATTTATCTGGAGGAATAAACCCCATTATCTTAAAAGAGAAATGATTTGTCGTCCACAGGCAGAAGGGGGCTTAAATGCTTTAGACTTTAGGACATCTAATGCTATTTTTAAGATTAAATGGATACAAAACTATTTAGAAAATAAGCAAAGTATATGGCATATAATCCCCAATCTGATATTTCAAGAAGTAGGGGGTCTAGAGTTTTTACTAAAGTGTAACTTTGACATTGGAAAAATCCCCTTGAAACTTGCCAGTTTTCATAAACAAGTACTTCTGACGTGGTCACTTATGTATAAACATAACTTTTCCCCACATAGATTTACTATCTGGAACAACAAATATATAAAAATTAGAAATAAAACCTTATTTTTTGAAAACTGGGTCAAGAATGATATAATTTGGATTAAACAATTAATCAAGGCTAATGGTAAAATATATAGTTACACCGAGTTTGTTAATAGATACAATATTTCTATTACTTTGGATCAGTATTTTACTGTAATTAATGCGATTTCTGGGGAAATATGAACTCTTTTAAGGAGTTGTAATAGTAGTCCTTTAGAAACATTGGAAGAATTTACAGCTCATGTTAGACTACAAGGAAAGGATATTGTGAATTGTGGATGTAATAACCAATTTTTGAGATCCCTGTTAAAAAATGATAATTTACTTGCGACTACAATATATTGGAATTCTGCATTTGGAAAACGCATTGATTGGAGAAAAATTTGGATGATGCCCAATAAATATTGTATAACCAGTAAAATTAAGGAGGTTTCATACAAAATAATTCATCAAATTTACCCAGTTAAAACTCTTCTTACCCAACGATTTAAAATTAATATAGATGACAAATGTGTTTTTTGTGACAATAGCCCTGAAACTATTCAGCATTTGTTTTGGTTATGTCCCAGGGTAAAAATGTTCTGGACTAAGTTGCAGAATTATATTAAAAAAGAGACTAATATTGATATTTGTTTTGTTGAAAAAGATATTATGTTAAGTTTCAGCCCCAGTGAAAACAATAGAAAAATTTCGTTTGTAATAAATTTAATTATTATACTGGCACGTTATCACATACATAAAATGAAGTGGTCTGGGAGGTACCCTGTGTTTGAGTATTTTAAAATGGAAGTAAAGGGGTATTTGCAGACTATTTCGAAATGCAAAAATATGAAAGCGGTGCGGACATTATTTTTATTTAATTTGTTTAATCTTTTTTCATAACTTGAATTGATGTAGTAGTATGTACCCCTGATGCTATTTTTGTTTTGAATTGTTATATGTACTCTTGTTTGTGTTGTAATGTTTGTTCTTTTGTTAAGCATAAATAAAAATTTAAAAAAATTTAAAAGAAAAGCAAAAAAAAAAACTTGTTGCTCACCGCGGTCCGTTTACCGTTCGCTCCCCTAAGCGGTCCGAAGGGAAACCAAAGACGCAGAGTACATAAGTTCCTAGTTCTATATATACAGTATAGATGGAAAAAAGAAACGCAACATTTTCTGGAATGAGAATACTATAGTTATAGCTTATGTACTTTCACAAAAAGTTGTCAATTTGTTTTAAGCCCTCTGACCAGCAATACAGCTCGTGCAGTGAGGCATTGCAACTTGCCAATCACACAAAAGTTCATTAGGTGCACTTGTTGTTGCACAGTAGAACGTTGATAGTTCATCTGGCTTGCTTGGTTTTTCAGTAGCTAATTCAGTGGCTAAGTCATTCACGTAACTCGTCTAACCCTTTCTTCAAGGACATCAGGATATCGGCGTCCACATCATAGTTGGGTAGTTTGTTCCAGGCCCCAAACCCTTTGAATAAAAATATGCATTTCCCTGTTTGGTAGATTATTTAAACCTCTTATATTTAAAAAAAATTCAAATAGTTTCCCCTAGTTCGTGTTTCACTACTCAATCTTATGAAGTGCACTACTGTAGGTCAGTAGCTTTGAGGATTTTGAATAGTTTGAATAGTTACTTGCTATAACTATGAATAGAATTATGAAGGCTAAGACTGTTTTATTTTTTTAATGGTGTAGTACACCAATAAGATATTTACAGACAACATTAAAACTAACAAACCATTTTGTGATTTAGTTGAAAAGTGTCTGGTCATGGATGTGGCAGTGTGCTCACCTATTTGAATAACACAACATTATACAAAAACATGAATGCAATTATTTTTATTTCAGAAACAGTAGATCAGCTAGGCAAATGAGGTTCCCATCATTAGAACTCCTTTTTTGATTCTTACAGGAAGGCTCTGGATAAAGCGGTCGACATCTTCGACAGCAAAGATGGTTTTTTTGGCATCTTCCTGGAGTTTGGAATTACAGGGATCCCTGGAAACACAGAGTGGTTTGACATGTCACTGTTCGAGTTTCTTTATTCCATGGCAGCAGGTCAGATAGACTTTGGATACAGTTCTTCCCAGCGGCATCTTAATGTCAGGTTTATTCAATAAGAAGCTATTTGATTAAAGGTGTGTGGTAATTTGGCTATTAGACAACTGTTTTTCAGTCATTTCAATCACATTCATAACTCTAATTCCTCTCATCTTCTATTGGACTATTCACCCCTGATCTGTACTATTACCTGTCCCTTAACCAGTTCAATACATGAATTTCCCTAAATGCCTATTGCCTTTAATTTAAGAAGAACACTATCAAAAGCATCTTTAAAATCTAATCATATCATTTTGTACGTTCTGCGTGTTTACTGCTGTGACTTGTTTGAAGAATTTTAACAAGTTGGTAAAGGAAGAATGACCTTTTCTAAAACCATATTGACTACTGCTAGGGTCTTCATATGAGCGATCCTGTTGTTTAGTTCTAAAGTGGTTTTCATAACTTTACTTGTAAAAGAAGTAAGACGTATTAGCTTATATCTTGTCATATAAGTCACATTTAGTCATATTTACTATACCGAGAGATACTGTAGAAGGGAATGAGGTAGGGCACTGAAAATGGAGAAAACAGAGTACTGTTGAAGAGGACTGCCAAAGATTGATGCACTGGACAATGGACTATTTAGAAGAAGAGAGATCAGGTAAGAGTAGAGCTGCACAGTTAACCACTAGATCAGAGTGGAGTTTAGAGTTCTGCCTCACCATTCCCATGGAGGTAGCAGTGTCAATAAAAAGTGACATTTGCAGAAGACTAAGGCCAATTTGTGTAAAAATCAGTTTGTTTTTAAAGGATTCTAAATTTAGGATGAATTCCCCCATTCTACATAAATTCCATCCAATGTCTAATTCTGAACCACACTGGTCACTAATGTGCTACACAAAATAAAATCACAGTCACAAACTAAATACTCACCATCTGGAGTGTTCTGAGGCTTGTTCCTACTGAATCTGTCCAAACTAAAAACTTCTTTTTTGAAGAACTATGAGCACACAAAGAAAACAATTAAGGAATATTTCTTCCACAGGTATTATAATTGAACTGTTACGTACTGTATTGATCTTGATAAATTTGTAGTCATTATTCATACAGAATATTCAGCATTGGCCACCATAGCAGTTGCTATTCTTGTTGATTGCAATTAATAGAAATGTCATTCTATTCCAATAATTTCTGTAGTGCTAATATTAAAAATACAATAATGCCCAAATTAATTAATAATTAAAGTTTGGGTAACTAATCCATACCTTGTGTTTTTGAGGCTTGTTGTACTCATCAGGCACTTTAAAAGGTCCAAAGCTTTCACAGCTCCCGCGTCCACTGGATGTTCCCTGGGCTCTTAAGTTTTCCAAAGATGGATTTGTTTCATTCTGAATTCTGAAGTCTTTTGACCTATTACCCATGATCTTATGCTTTATCATGGAGCCAAACTTTTTCAAAGGATGTTTCTTGACTTTCTGGCTCACATTCACATCTTCATCCGGCGTATTAACTGCAAAGGGGATGTTGCTGAGCGAGAGAAGCCCTTCGCTCTCAGACGTTTTGGTCAGTTGCATTGGGGTCATGTAATGTTTTGCTATGTCAATGCGCAGACCACTCTTGCTTTGGGCTGGACTGACATTTTTGTCCTTATTAAGGCTGGGATTGTACACATACCAAGATGAGTGTCCAGGCAACTCCTGTCACAAAAAAACAAAAAGTTACAGTTCAGTGATTGTTGTTTCAGTTTTAGAAGTAAATCAAAACAAGTAACACTTCTCTTACGGAAAAAAAGATAAGGATTATGGGGTGTGTATATGATTTTAGCACTGACGTTAACACTAGAATAAAGGCAAACAATGAAATATAAAATAATCAGTTTAAAATAATCAGACATCAGTTTGGAAATGTAGACAATACTGTGAGCAAGTCTCTCTATAATAGCAATAACTCACCTGATTGCTTTTGTACTAATTTAATAAGAAAGTGATAAAGCTGAAATCCACAGACAGGTGAGTTTGGTACTGTACGTACGCTATGAACTGACAATAGGGATATTTCTGAGATGTTATACAATATTAGGGAAAACAAATCTGGATTTGTAGTTTTATTGCATTGTAAAGGAAAATGCACAACATAACTATAATCATATTTACAAAATGAGTTCCATCTTCCAGTACTTTCTACACAAATGTCTGTTAATTAGGTACAGAACAGGTCCATCCTACTTTGGTAAGAGAAATTTTTACAGGTTTGGAACTGTTGGTCATACCTCATCAACCACATCATGCGAAGAGGACTCCAGAAGTCGTGTTTTCATACTGTCTGGCCTCGAGGAGCTCTTCCTAGTCTTCTTAACTTTGTTCCCTGAAACCTTACACTGCTGTACTACTTCTTGATCCTGGACTCTTTGAGCCAAATAATCTCCAGGCTTCTCTGGGGTCTCAGAAGCAGAGCAACCTTTTTTCTTATTAGAACAAGGTGTCACACCAACAGCTTCTCCTAGGGAACGCGATGAGCAGGGCTTATCCATAGTGTCTTCTGGCTGGAAACAGTTTTCAAAAACACTTTGGACTGTTGGAGAAAAGCCCTTTGGAGACTTTTTCATAGAAGACTGTAGTTTTTTACTTCTGACTGTAGTTACATTTGTGTCCACAATTTTGTCCTGTGTGGACTCACTGGTTTTCTGAGAAATGAGAGATTGTGAAGATGGAATTGAACACCCGCTTCGTAAACCATGAATTGCAATAGTTTCTTTAGCCACACAACAGGCCATTTCCTTGATCATTTCTGGATTCTCTAAGGCAATTCCTACTTGTAACACTTTCTTGTTGCCATTGGATTCCATCAGTTTGCTGTAAACAGAGCTAACAGTTTTCTTGATGGCTTGCTGTGATGGAAAATGTCCTTCAGCCTTTGGTTCACTGATGGTTAGAGTGGAAACCTTTGACAATTCCTTCAGCGCATCTTTGGTGAGTTTCAGTGCCAGGTCCCTGACCTGAGACTCAGACAGCTCTTCCAATTCCCCAGAATAATCTTCTGGTTTGGGGAATCCAGGGCGAATTTTCAAAAGCAGTTTTGCAATGATATCTTTCAATACATCTATTCGACCAATAACAGGTGAAGGTTCTAACTGGTTCGTTTTGGTGCACATGAGCTGCTCAGTGCTCCGGGTTTCCATATCAATGGCAGCTTGAGGAGTACTGGACTCAGGGCTGGAACAGTTTAGCTGAATTTCCTTTAGCAGATTATCTGTGACTCCATGTACTATCTCAGAAGAAACAAGAGAAATTTCAGAAGACTGAGCACTGGGTGTTGCCTCTTTGTTGTGCTCACTAGTGATTCTAATATCACTCATCACCTCATCAACCTTCACATCATGCGAAGAGGACTCCAGAGGTTGTGTTTTCATACAGCCTGGCCTCGAGGAGCTCTTCTTAGTCTTCTTAACTGTCTTCCCTGATGCCTTACACTGCTGTACTCCTTCTACATCCTGGACTCTTTGAACCAGATAATCTCCAGGCTTCTCTGGGGTCTCAGAAGCTAAGCAATCTTTTTTCTTATTAGAACAAGGTGTCACACCAACAGCTTCTCCTAGGGAACGTGATGAGCAGGGCTTATCCATAGTGTCTTCTGGCTGGAAACTGTTTTCAAAACCACTTGGGACTGTTGGAGAAGAGCCTTTTGGAGACTTTGTCATAGAAGACTGTAGTTTTTTACTTCTGACTGTAGTTACGTTTGTATCAACAATTTTGTCCTGTGTGGACTCACTGGTTTTCTGAGAAATGAGAGATTGTGAAGATGGAATTGAATGCCCACTTCTTAAACCTTGAATTGCAATTGTTTCTTTAGCCACACGACAGGCCATTTCCTTTATCATTTCTGGATTCTCTGAGGCAATTCCTACTTGTAACACTTTCTTGTTGCCATTGGATTCCATCAGTTTGCTGTAAACAGAGCTAACAGTTTTCTTGATGGCTTGCTGTGATGGACAATGTCCTTCAGCCTTTGGTTCACTGATGGTTAGAGTGGAAACCTTTGACAATTCCTTCAGCGCATCTTTGGTGAGTTTCAGTGCCAGGTCCCTGACCTGAGACTCGGACAGCTCTTCCACTTCCCCTGAATAATCTTCTGCTTTGGGGAATCCAGGGCGAATTTTCAAAAGCAGTTTTGCAATGATATCTTTCAATACATCTATTCGACCAATAACAGGTGAAGGTTCTAACTGGTTCGTTTTGGTGCACATGAGCTGCTCACTGCTCCGGGTTTCCATATCAATGGCAGCTTGAGGAGTACTGGACTCAGGGCTGGAACAGTTTAGCTGAATTTCCTTTAGCAGATTATCTGTGACTCCATGTACTATTTCAGAAGAAAGAAGAGAAATTTCAGAAGACTGAGCACTGGGTGTTGCCTCTTTGTTGTGCTCACTAGTGATTCTAATATCACTCATCACCTCATCAACCTTCACATCATGCGAAGAGGACTCCAGAGGTTGTGTTTTCATACAGTCTGGCCTCGAGGAGCTCTTCTTAGTCTTCTTAACTGTCTTCCCTGATGCCTTACACTGCTGTACTCCTTCTACATCCTGGACTCTTTGAACCAGATAATCTCCAGGCTTGTCTGGGGTCTCAGAAGCTAAGCAATCTTTTTTCTTATTAGAACAAGGTGTCACACCAACAGCTTCTCCTAGGGAACGTGATGAGCAGGGCTTATCCATAGTGTCTTCTGGCTGGAAACTGTTTTCAAAACCACTTGGGACTGTTGGAGAAAAGCCTTTTGGAGACTTTGTCATAGAAGACTGCAGTTTTTTACTTCTGACTGTTCGACCAATAACAGGTGAAGGTTCTAACTGGTCCGTTTTGGTGTACATGAGCTGCTCAGTGCTCCGGGTTTCCATATCAATGGCAGCTTGAGGAGTACTGGACTCAGGGCTGGAACAGTTTAGCTGAATTTCCTTTAGCAGATTATTTGTGACTCCATGTACTATTTCAGAAGAAACAAGAGAAACTTCAGAAGACTGAGCACTGGGTGTTGCCTCTTTGTTGTGCTCACTAGTGATTCTAATATCACCCATCACCTCATCAACGATCTCACTTGCTTCTCTGCTAATACTGGTTTCTGGTGAAAGGGATGAACATCGGGAAGCTGAATGTGTCAGCTTGGAAATGTTGGTCACCATAGAGCTGATTATGGTTTTGACCACTGTCTCATTTCTGGAGGCTACAGCTTTCTGTAGAACTTGTTGGGATCCAGTTTGACACAGCAATTCATTGTGAACAGAGCTGGCAACCTGCTGAATCTTGTGTGGTTCATGAAACACATCATTATCCTGTTTCACAACTGTTATCTCCTGGTTTTCGGACAAGTCCTGCAACACACTGTCAAAGAGGTCCACAGCTATCTGACTCAGCAAAGACACAGACATCTTCCCTGGGATTTCTGTAGAAGTTTCCTCTTTTATCAAAGTAGGGTATATCTGCAATAGCAGCTGTGTTATGATGTTTTCCACAGTCTCAGTACACACTAAAGTCATATTAAGTGATTCTGTTGATTTAGCCATAGAACTTTCCTGGAGCCCAACTGAGGAAACCGGTTCAATATTCAACGGTTCTACAGGGACACTGAGTGGTTTGATTTCAGAACTGTTTTCAAGGTGGGAGTCTCTTTTCAGTTCCTCAGAAGAACTCTTCTCAATTTCTGATGTCACCCTGGCTGCTGGTATATTACCTATGGTAACAAAGAGCTTTTCATTTAATGATAGTAAAACAAAATATCAGAAAGTATGTACAATTGAAACAAAAACTAAATTATATTGAGAAGTAACGAATGACAGGCATCACAAAATATTTGAGTATAAAGCTTCATGTTCCTGTAAAACTATTACATCTTGGAGCTCAGGTAACTACATACAAACAAGCAGCCATATTCACAGATACTGTATATATGGCTACTGAATATATGGCTATATTCACTCATTCTCTCATTCATAGTCATGGCCTACACTATCTTAGTCTAAATACATCAAAAACTTTTAAAAGATACAAGAGATAGAAAATCAAGGTACTGTATATTTACAATACAACACAAGAATTACCCCCAACTTATATTGTGTTAACATCTTACAATATACTGTAGCAATCAATACATTTGTATTTTTTTCTATCGTTCATAGTTTCAGTTCTGTTTTCACATCTTTCTATGAGAAATTGCTCAATATTACACATATCTTTGAAATAACACATATATTGGGAGCTATATTTTAATAATCTTATGTGTATAAACACAATTTTTAAGTGTCCATTTCTGTAATTGTTCCAATTTACAGTATAGAAACGCAGTATATTCAAGAAACAAGTTAAAGTGCAGTCACTACATTTTTTAACTTGTACTTCATAGCAACTAAAAGGTTAATACACTATTAAATGATTTGATTTGATTTCCTTCTTACCTTGATTTTCACTGTCTTCAGGCTTCATTGATAAATCACACACAGCAGACAAAACATCCATGACAGACTTTACAAGCAAGCTAGAAAGCTGATTAATTGCATCATGGTACATCTGTGAACTGGGCACTGATGGTTCAGTACTTTTCTGTGGTCTGTGATCCTTGGCAGTCAGAGACACTTTCTCTGAAATCCTTTGGGAAGACTTAAATTCCGGATTTGTATCACAATCTTGAAAAAGTGAAACATCTTTCTCATTTTCGTCAAAAGTTGGAGAATCGGGAAAACTGAGGCACTGCTTCAACAGCTTTTTCACTGATTTCTCAGTAAATGAATACAACAACTGCATAGAAAGCTCTGAAGACTTTGGATGGGATAAATCCTGAACAACTAGATGGCTCTTTAAAGTTGGATCTGAATTAGATTTGTGAGCTGTGCCCAATTGTACTGCAATTCCCGATTTCAAAATTAAATGGAAAACATTTTTGACAAGTTCTTCTGAAAATACACGCAGAGATCCACTCGAGACAAGTTGTTCCACTTTCCTTTCAATAGGACTCATTGTAGAACTCTCTGTGGAGGTCCTGACGTGGTCCTTAGGCTCTTCTGAAACCCTTGTCTGTAGTGGGGGGAGATTGTGCTTTGCTGTGGCTCCTGGTACTTGAGATGCACAGGATGCCTCTTCAGCTGAAAGCTTTTCAATGTTCAAGTTAACATTATTGGAGTGGGTTTGAAATGCTATATTCTCAGTGATGAGACCAGCAGCACACTCTGATTTCTTTTGGCTTGCTCTAGACTTGCTTTTTGTATCTGAGGCCTCCGTTAAACCAAGTTCGCCCATAATAATGTCAACAATACTCATGGCAACAATTTCAATGTCAGACACTGCAGGCTCTGCACGGGCTATGTGTTCTGCTGAGAAGTCAAGCTTTGGTGAAATGAGAGGGCTTGGCTGGTCTCCTTCTTCAACATTGTCAAGTGTTGTTTTCTCTGAGCCTCTCTTTTGTTCTGCGGTATTTAAGCTGTTTTGATCTGTAAATGAACCTTCTATCACATTGCTTCTGCAAGGAAGTTCCATGAACTCTTGTTCACCCAGTCCCATGTCATTTGAAGTAGAGGGTTTCTTCCAAACCCGGGACCGGGGAACTCGATTGCTTTTACATGTCAATTCATTTTCTTGTTCTGCTGTAGGTGTAGGTTGATGCTGAAGCTTTGATGAAGCATCAGTCAGGGCTCTATAGGGACTGTCCCGACTCATGACTTCTGTGTCATCTGTATAAGAATCAATCACCATCCCAGGCACATTTACGGGTGGGAAACGTTGAGCAGAATATTCTCTACGGTTACTTTTAGTGTACTCTTTATGGACAGTGTCTTCTGCACTAGACATCCTGTCTTTCCCATATTGTTCACCAGAGAGGTGCATTGTTTCATAATCTGGCTTTAAGACCACATCTGAAACTTTAAGATTTTCAAATGTAGATAAAACAGAATCCACCAGTTCACTTGCTTGAAGGGTTTCTTCTGAGGGTTTTGCTCTTGCTCCTGAGCAACATCCTTTGTCATCACCCCTATTTATTTCACTCCTGATTGTTTGCAATATCTGACTGCCAACATCCTTGGCACAGATGATTAAATTTGCCTGATTTTCCTGATTAGTCCTGCTTTGCCTTGAGAAATCAACGTTCATTAACACACCTAAAGGTTCTGAATCTTCACTAAGATGCTTACAGGGTGCTGAGTTTGATACTGACATGCTTTTCTTAGTCAAGTGTGGTTCACTAAAGCTCAGGTGTGAAACTTGGACTGAAGGAGGAAACATCTCAAGTGAATCTGCTGATCTCTGCTCTTTAGCAGATAAAACTTTCCTTGCTTAGAACAAAGACAGGCTCTTCTGATTCCAAAAGTGTTTCAGTTTGTTCTTCACAGTTTTGAAGAGTTCCTCAGTCATTGTCCTAAGGCGCTCAGCTGTTCTAGTATCAGTTTTAATTCCTGATGTTCCTGGTAACAGGGCTGTATCACAACTTTCGAATTTATTTTTGTAGTCTGTTGAGAAAGAAATCTTCTCAAAGCATGTAGCGTAATGTAGTTTTTCTAAAACATCAACAACAATCTCCGAAGCCAGTTCAGTGGTTTGCATATGAGAAAAAGAGTCTGAGGACATTGCTTCTTGAGCATGTTTTGTTGCATCTGGTGTTTTACATACATCATCAGCTGTACTGTTTGGTTGCTCTGGGAGATGGGCAAGTCCAGAAGATATACATTTTGCAGCTGCTTTTTCAATAATTTCACTTATTATCCTTGTTGCTGTACTATGGAATACAGAGCTGGAGGTCCTCAGCATCTTCTCTGATCCTTCACTTTCTGCATCTGATATGATGCTCTCTCCAGAAGAGGAAACACTTAAATTGTCCTCAACCAAGTTCATGTCCATTTGCCCAATTTGCTGTTTTGAAGAAATGTTCTCCGATGACACCATCTTTGGAGGATATCTACAAATCTCCATTGTAATTTGATTAGGGACTTGTCCTGTTGCCTTATCAATATCAGATAATATGATTTCTTCAACAGGACATATCTGGGATTTTGATTGATCTGGATTACTCTCCTCTCTTATAAATGTAGAAGCATCTCTCTCCCAGTCTTTAGGATATGGTGAAGGGCTTTTAATGGTGTCTAAAATATATTGCTCTTCAAGGTACTCCAAAACTGAAGTAACAACCTCTCTAGCCAGAAGGCTTTCATCTGAAGCCTTCTTTGCCACTGTTGTGCAATAAATCTCCTGGTCTAACTCTTTTTTCATTGCTTCACAAATGGCTCCAGCAGTTTCTACTGTATAGGTGCACAAATCTGAAATATCTGACACAGAATCAGAAAACACTGAATTTTTTGGTGAAGAGCTGACACTTGAGCTCTTTGCATTGCTTTGAGCAGGAGAACTGGAACTAGATACATCTTCTTCAGTCTGGGTGAGTAAAGATTTGAGCTTTCCAAATATAGTCCTTACAATGCCTTTTGCAACTGAACTAAAGTCAAAAGTATCATCAATGGATCCTGTTTCTGTGCTGCCTCTAGAAGTTTGCGGAGCAGCAGCAACATTTTTATTGGATTCTTGCAGATATGTATTTGTTTCAATACAATTCAGTGCAAACGAAACATTTTCAAAAACAGAATTTACAATGTCCTTGGCAATAACAGTGACCCTATTGTTGGGAATCTGAGATTTTGGACTTATTTTTTCCAAAATGGAGATTTCTGCAGCTTCTGGGAGCAATAATGACTGTTTTGAGTTACTCTCATGTAAATTGTTACCCACAGGGGTGAAATCCCGCTTTGTTTTTTCAATGATCTGAGATACTATCTGATCAGCAATTTCAATGATTTTGGCTTTAGAGATCCCAAAAGCAATATCACTGTTTGCTCTTTTCATTCCCACACTTGATTCCGAGGCGTGAGACTTTAATTTGACAGATGGGGGCCTACTGCCATTTGTTCTTTTCTTAGTCACTTTTGCCTCATCTCTCTCATTCTGCTGGGCATCAGGACTCTGAAGAAGGTAGTTCTTCTCCACAGATAAGCTGGAGGAGGGTGAAATCGTTTCTAAATTTTTCAGAATTGCTGACACAAAGTCACTCATTGACTGGTTATCGCCTGAATATGTTTCCTTCACGTCACTCATCTCATTTTCAGTATTTGCTTTGCAGAATTCACTCTTGACTTCTTGTAAGACAGTACTGATTATTTCTGTTGCCGTAACCGCTAACTCCGCCTCATCATATTCTTCTGAGTGGAGTCTCTGGGATTGTCCTAAGGCATGTAGGTCACCACCATGGCCACCCAGGAGTCTACAGGTTGACCCTGACTCAACAGCGCTTGTGAAAAAAGGCTGGAGTCTTCCAGAGACAACTTGTATAATCTCACTGGCAACCTCTGAGGCTACAGATTCTGTCTGTGCTTCTAGATTAACACGCACAGTCTTTGGGGTGGGAATTCTTTGCTTATTTTCTGACAAGGCAGACTTGACACGTGCAATAACACCATCCACAAGTTCAGTGGCAAGGTTATTGGATCTGTAGTGGGTAATCAAGACACCTAACGCACAACACTGGGGTTCCATCAGCTGAGCAGGAAGCTGTGCTTCAATGAAGGCTCTGCTAAGGACATCCTGTACTATACGTTCTGCTTTTGTAATTATACTAGACTTAGTGATTCCAAAAAGGTCCTTCAAAGGTTCCGAGAGGGGCTTTCCAGCATCTTCTCCTCCATCAGCAACCACAATCTCCTTCGAGGGTGTTCTGGATTTTAATCTGCAGGGTGTATTTTTCCCCATTTCTTCTCCTGAACTACCCGAGGACGAGAGGGGTGAAGGGAAGGGAGTGGAGATCCTGCATCTCGTTGACATGAAGCTACTGCTCCTACTCTGGGACTGCCATGTGGACCCCGACTCAGTACCAAGCAGAGAATGAGAACTCAGGGTGGCCTGTAGTGTCTCCTCACTACTGCTGAAGTAAACCGGGGACTCAAAGGAGCAGTGAGACACGCTCCTGCTCCTCTCTTCGTTGTAAAGGGAGATGGCGGGGAGCAGCACTCTGATAATGGATGCTGCCACCCACACCACTATATTCTCCGCCATGCCATTAAGTTCTTCTGTTGTTATCTGTTTTAAAGCAATAGTACAAAAGTAACCACAGAGCACTTAAATGTTCAATATACAGTACACCTATCAATATAAGACCTACTTTTACTTACTTGTCAGGGTTCATTGTTTCCCATGTTAACATTTAGAAATTTGCAACCAAATTTTGAATGCCAGCACAGATGCAACTAATACAAATATACTGTTGTCTATACAGTATAGTAAAAATCTATTATAGATATACTGTTGTATGTATAGAAAAATATATACAGTACAGTATTTCTAATATATAAATGAAGCAAGAACAACAGAATACCAGTCTAACCAAAGAAATAGAATGGTCAGTATTGCATATTTTAAGTGGATTCCTTAATTTATAAATAATTAAATGTGCAGACCCCTGTTTCATTCCAGAGGAGGCAGTGTCAAAGGGTTCTTTTGGCATCGAGTCTATGGTAGAAAGTGAAGTCACCCCCTTGGAACCTGGACAGCTTAATATTCTCTGGCAAAGAGGCGCAGACCTTTGGCATAGTGGAATATCTCTGCTCTGAGGAGTGGCTATGTGGCTCTGACGCCAGGGCAGCCACAATCAAAACCTAGTGGGAGCTGAGCTGAACATGTCAGGGAAGGAGCCACTAAGCAACAGCTAGGTGGACTAAATTTCAGGATTTACTGTACTGAAGGAACAAATTAACATATTTCTTTACATTTCTTCTTTAGTTATGACACTGTGCATTTTAACCTCAAGGAGCTATCTGGAAAAATAAAATGCATCCATTACATTCAGACAGCAGTGTACCTTACCTGTCCATATAAACTGTCCTGAATCACCTTTCTTTCACTAAAAAACATTATCATAAAAATTAATTAGTGTGACATTGCTACTACATGGACAAAATACTAACTATATTTTGCAATCTTAAAAAATGGTGACTAATTAACAATATATAGGCATCTTTTCTAGTGGCAGAACAATTAATCTATTTTAAAGCACATCCCTGTGTAAAAAAGATGGCCTCCTAACCATGATTATGTTCGTACTTTTTCAATTTACCTACTGGATGTCTAAAACTTGCTTAGGTTTTTCACTTTAATATGAGAGGCTTATAAAATAAAAATCACCACAACAAAATAGCACATTGGAAATGATAAATCTTAAACTTCAAACTGCAACTGTTTCATAACACTTTAGCAAGTATGGTACAATTGTGTTCCTATGTGAAGCAAGATCACTGCTAATTTACATCATTGTGTTTTCAACAACAACTACTTGGTCAGGCGCAATGTATCTAACCAGTTTCATACTGGGTACTTCATAATTGACACATGACAAATACAGTTAAATTCAGAAATATGTCATGTTTATGTTTGTACCCTGCAGACATTGTGTTAACTTCGTAGAGATTAGACCTTAGAGAATTTAGAGATTCTGTGAAACATGCAGTTTGACCAGAGGTGCCCAAACTTTTGCATACAACTGTATGTTGCTGCTGCATCATTCAGGACAAAGCCCAAAATGCGTTTTCAACACATTTCATGACTTAGTGTTACTTAGTTGTTACTGCCCTCTGGTGGTTGTTGATTGAAACATAACATCCATTCAAACACGACCAGACATTTCTCCCACTGTCAATACTTCAGCAAAACTTCACATTTTATACCGGTGCCACAACATATTGTTAGTTATTATGATAGAAATTTGTTTTAATATGACTAATATATTATTGTTGTAATGCAGTATGATCAGAGTTATACATAAGTACAATACAACAGTTTATTTTTGCGAAGGTTCAGTTAGTGTATTTTGACTGCTGCTCTAGTCATCGTCAATATCAATATTCAATGTCAATGTTCTAGTCATTACTACAAAGCCAGTTTATGGTAAACTATATCTAGGATTTGGAAAAAATGCACATGAGCTAACACAAAGATGTGCACATGTACTGTACTGTTAACAGACTGATTCACGCATTCGCAAAGAGAGAAAAAGCAATTTCACAAACTCAGCTGGAGAAGTGAGCTCAAAACAGAAAACAGTTGCTCTTAACATTTACATATCACCATACTAAAATGATTAAAATAAAAACTTTATGTACGCACTGATGCTTAACATACCACAACTGCAGAATGTAGGACTTACCCATCAGACAGCTGACTGATCAGAGGGACTTCATGAAACCATTTGGAATCAGTAGTCACCTCTTCAGTGGAGTCAGGTGAAATATGAACTGACCCAAGAGAAAAGAATTATTGTCGCATTAGAATTCTCATGACATGCATAAAAAAGTGATCAATCCAATTAACATCCAAAAAAGGCAGAAAACATGGATTTATTCATAGAAAAAAATAGGATGCCGATTAGGATTTATTTCTCTGTTTACCCATATAATTTCAATCATTTTCACACCTTAGCTCACAACAATTTTACTGCACCAGACTGTGGCACAATGGCTGCCCAGAGATCCCCAGACTTAATTGGAACCTTCTTCAACCTTAACAGTAGATGTTACCAAGCTTTCAAAACCCAACACTTGTGCATTAATCATTTAATATTGATTAAATGACACAAAACAATTGACATGTTTTTATCTGAATAAGCTATACAAATTAAACTGAATTGAATTAAACGGATTTTTGGGATTATATGTTCCATTGTCTTTCACAATATCTTTCAGTATATCAGCACCCACTGAATTTCTCTGCAGCTGCATTGGAAAATTTGTCAAAACATAACTTTTTTCAAAACCTTTATTTTTTCTAGAAACAAATTAAAATACTGACCTTTGGCGATTTTAGAACTCTTCTCATTAGCAATGGTAACATCTCTATTCTCCTTGCTAATGATCTCAGTTGAAGCTGTGCCACAAAGAAAACATCATTTTAGTTGAACAGTCCTTTCAGATAGTTTAGATCAATAGATACTGTAAATGTTTTTATCACAAAATACAAAATGTGGATTTCAGAAATGTTGAATATAATGTATTTACATGTTGTGGCTGGAAATTAAACAATCTGAAGATAATGAAGGATTCCTTCTTAATGTATTATTTTATGATGCCTGCAACTTATTGCGCGTTTCCCTTTAAAAAGTTTTGATCTCAGTACATACATATTATTCTTTTCAAACAGCCATATGATTGAAAAGCTTTGGAATTTTGTAATTGTAGGTGTTTATTAAACAAATTCTACAGTTCTGTAATCAGTAGTAAACCTGAAGATGTTGTCAACCTGCATCATTCCTTCTGGCCAACAAACTAAAACACATTAAATTGTGAACTAAATCACAGTTGTACCACTGCAAATTATTGGATCTAGAAGCTTACCCTGTTTTCCAGACTGAAGTATTTCATTAAAATATTGCCTTTTAATACTGTCTTGCATTTCTCTCTCAAAATCCTTCCTTTCCTGTAAACTCTCATTTAGCTTTTGCTGCTGGAGAGCAACCTTCCTTTCATAGAGTTCAAATGCCTGGGAATGACAGAAAACCTTTCACAAGTGGCTATTCTTCAAAGAAAAAGGAAAGCTTCTCAACAAAAGATGAAAAGGTCCATCTCATTGTTGAACATCTTGTATTAAAAAGCACATGTTTTTCCATTACTCTAGTATTTAATGACAAATGAACTAGCTTGCAACCCAACATGTTGCTAGTAGAAAACTTCCCGTCCATAAGGTCACATTTTAATTTAGTATCAGACAGAAGCTGTTGGGCACCACTGAAATTCCAGCTCAAGTAAAAACTACAGGAGACTCCAATCTCATCTCAATCTACAGCACCCTGAAGCTGGGAAGCTGGGTCTGGTCAGAGCTCAGAAGAAGAAAGGCTGGGTCCGACATTACTTGGATGAAAGACTCTATGTGTAGTTCAGAACCTTGCAGGCTGGGTATAAGAGACTGAAGCAGCAACATCTCTCCTCTAATGCTTAGGTAATGAAGAGGAGAGATCATCAACCACCCTCTTGGA
The DNA here is from genome assembly GCF_055471065.1 of Atractosteus spatula. NCBI lineage: Eukaryota > Metazoa > Chordata > Actinopteri > Semionotiformes > Lepisosteidae > Atractosteus > Atractosteus spatula. The sequence continues at coordinate 77,306 of NW_028296630.1, read as the reverse complement.
TCCTCTTGGGGAGATACCCCTGAGGGATACGTTAGAACAGCCAATTATGCAAAGCAGCATGTCTCTGGGATGGTACTTGGAATTAAAACCCACTACACGCAGAATAAATGCCACACAGGCAGGTGCCCAAGGCTGGAGATAAACCATGGGCTTTGGAGATGCAGTGCTATAACCATGAATTGGAGGCACCAAACACTACCAGAATATGGTGCTTTGGCACCTCTGTAGCATATCTTGGCATGACCACCCTAGAGAAGATGCACAATATAAGAGGTGCCAACATACCACGCTCATTGTGGACACTGAGGATCCAAAAAGTATTAGTTTAGGTTATTAATTTCAACCTATAGGTGGTCATCTTGGAAATACAACAAAATATAGCTGCAAGCTCAGTGTCAAGTCTGGAATTTGCATAAAGAAAAGTACACCTTAAGAGGATGAATCCAAACATCCATTACTCCAGTACCTTTTTGTGCCTTCTAGCTCTGATCTCTTTCTTCTGCTGGGCCTGTCGCACCTCCCTCCGGGCATCTTCCTCTATCCTCATCTGAAAAGCTCTCTCTCTGATTTTCCACATCTGTAGAGCCGTCAGTGAAAAGGCAAAGCCGATGAGAAACAGCAGAAAGCTAGATTGTGTTAAGCACAAAACAGCTACGCTACTAGACTTTTATATTTATATATGTCACCTGCTTATAGGTGGTACATTAAATATTGAGGATTCTGTTAGATCATGTGGAGCTGAATCTCTCCCCTTTTTACAATCTAGCAAATGAGGCCTTTGGGTATTTGTCAGCATATTAGAAGCATTCAGCAGCTGAATGTGGTCTGGGAAGCCCAAAGACAAAATAACTGGGAAAATAACATACCATACAGTAATGTACAGTGAGAATGTGAAAAAAAAACACGATTAAGAAACATGATTAAGCTGATGTAGAAAACCGATGAGGCTAAATACTGTACTGTATATAGATAATGCTGGTGATTTGAAAGCTGATAAATCAATGAAAGGGGTGAATAAACTATGTGTTTTAAAAGTGAGTTAAGCTACAGTGTGAAATGTAAGATTCATAAAAGCATATGAAAAGTGTCTGAAGTCTAAGTGTGACAATAAAGTAACATGATTTACTAAGGGTATCTACTCTGCAGAAATCTGTTCGGCTGGAAGAGGCATATACAGAATAAGGTGAGAGAATTTTTTTAATTAGCATTTTGCAACATTAATGCTTAATTACTTGTCAGAAAGACAACATCTTTTAAAATAGTTATGCTAGAGATCCTGTTTTCTTTTGCTTGCTCCCCAATCAAGCTGTATTTACAGAGGTGTCACAAGGTCACTTGCCAGAGTAGATATAAATGTCTCTAATCAGTTTAAGATGCAGAAGGAAACCAGCTATTAAAGATCTCCCATCCAGGTGATGACCAGGAGTAGCCCTGGGTCAAAACAGATCAAACTGTATTCTCATACCTTGTCCTGTCCGGTGTACTGCAGACCTTTCATACGCTGTATTTCACCACTGCATATCTCCTCGGTTTTCAGTGCTCCTGCCTGGTGCCTTCATAAACAACAACAGCAAAGAAAGCTTAATCCACAAGGTAAGGTCAAAATGTCAGACAGCAGCAGAGGAATTTGTGAATGTGGTATTTCCGTAGAGCAAATGTTCATCTTTTGGAAAACTTTGACTCAGTCAAGACTTCCACTTGCTTGCACAATTAATTCACTTAAGGCAAACCTTTACTTACAGTTGTATTCTTGACATCCAATGTTTCCACATAACAGTAATATTTACAGCGAAACAAAAAAAAAGTGATACAAATATAACAAATCAGGGAATCTAAAAGGCAGGAACTTGCTGTTAAAGAGTGAGGACCTTCCGTATGTTATTACCTGTCTCTGTTAGCCATAATCTGGTCTGAAATATTCTTGGATCCTTCCTCCAGGAGCCATTCCCTCACATCGGTGAAGCTGATATCCCTGGGAATCTTGTTCTGCTCCTGGAGCTCCAAGAACTTCTTCACTATTGTTTTCTGAAAGCCAGCACAGCCTTTTACTAGAGCGCCACACTCCCTTCATTGCAAAGTTCTCCTAAGCACTATTATAGCCGAGTGTGCACTTCAAAACCAACACTGACTTTTTCCATTAGATTTTTCATTTGAACTCACACCGATAGAATGTGTTTGTATATGTATAAGAGTGAAGGCTGAGCTACTGTAGTTTGTTGATCTAAACATTTCGATTTAAGATGTACATCTTGGATACAGTGGTTAACCTTGTTATCTCGCAACACTGGGGCCAGGGGCTCTATTCTGGGCCTGAGGTGTTATCTGTGTGGAGTTTGTATGGTCTCCCCATATTCACATGGGTTTTTCACGGTTTGCTCTGGTTTGCTCCCACAGTCCAAAGCCATACTATACTGGTAGAAAAAAAGGTTTCTAGGAAAATTGGTTCTAGTGTGAATTTGTGTCTGTGTGTGCCGTGCAATGGACTAAATTCTGGTCAAGGGTGTATATCGCCTTAAGCCCGTTGCTTTCTGGGATAGGCCCCGGCTCCCTGCAGCCCTTAGATGTGGCGGTTAGATTAGATGATGTGGATGGAAAGGGATGGATGGAAGTTCAAGTCGTTTTTCAGCCTTGTCTGGCAAAGAAGACTTATAAATTCTGTTTTGGACTACACACAAAAGCTGCCTGTATTAACGTGTTTGGAAAAATATGTTTGTTTGCACTGAAAATGGATTAAACTCTACAGAGCAGTACAGATAAGCACTGAATGCTCCGATTGGGGTGGTACAATTAGTGGTTTACCACAAAGAAAGACATCCAGATATATTGCCCAGCCTCAATGAATAAAAAAAACTCTCTTTTTTAACTCTGTTATCTTGAACAGAGAAGACTACAAGGAGACCTGTTTCAAATATTCAAAATCCTCACAGACAAGTCTGCTTGTTGAACGCTGACTTCTTTCAAGAAACAGCTGGATGAGACTCACAGACCAATTAGCAAGTAATTACCAAACAGGCTAAAGAGCTTCCTCTCATTCGTAACTATTCTTATGATATGAAACCCATATCCTGCATGCAGAAAGGACTATATGGGCTATAAACAACACAAAGTAGCATGAAAAGATGTACAGTATGGTTGAACTAACAAGAAGAAGCTAAAATAGGCTAGAGCAGTGACAAACATAAGCAACAACATCAGAGCGTCAAAACACTAAAACAGAAATGAGCTTTATAGCAATTAGAGAAGAAACTGAAAGAAAAAACTGAAATTGATCCTTAGAATACAAACACAGTCAAGGTAGAGACCTCCTTGAAGAAGACATGATGACAGCAGTATATTCAAAGGTGCATAATGGAGAGATCTTATGGAAGCCTTCATCCAGAAACGTTACTGATTGAGGGCTGGATAAAGGCAGAAGTCTATGATGAAGAGTCAGAATCAGATGGACGGTTGTTTAAAAACATCACACTTACCTGTTTAGTCGCATAATTTTTGTCATACTGCAACTTCACATTGCTTAGGTAGTTATGATATTGATTGTATTCTTTCAAAGAGCAGAGGACCTGAAAACAGACAAAACATGTTTCAAGTACTGTCTAGGAGGTTAAAGAAAATGTTTTTATTTTTATTTTACAAATCTAGAGCACAGTCAAGTACTCTGTGTTTGAATATTTATTGAGCATAAGGACTTTAGCACAAACCATAGGCCTGCTTTGATTACATCTACTATTACATGCTTTGATTACAACCATAGGCCTGCACACCGAATACATCTATGCTGTAGTGCAGACATGAGTTAAATCACACTACTGGAAACTATTACAGCTAAATGAGCTAGAACCTGGTCTATGTTTTTTTTTTGACAACACCTCACTCCTTCACCATACCAAAAAAGCCTCATTCTTTGCACAAACTCCAAACAGCCTTACTTTCTTCTGCTCATTGATTAAGCCTCTGTTCTGCAGAGACTCCTGCATGCCCTTGCGATGGTAATAGGTGCGCAGGTGGGGGTCATGGAGGCTGTTGTACTTCGAATCCAAAAGGAAACCGCGGGGATCAGTCAGACTGAAGTCAGGAGATGGCTGGTGCAACTGAAATAGAAGGTAAGTATTTTATTAAAACATGATATGTATAGGTAAACACAGATATGTATCCCCCTATGTTTCTGAACATAAAAATGAGAATGTTTTTTTTCTCCCCCCTCCGAAGGCTGTCGCCAGTTTCTTGGAAGACTACTCCAGAATCACTGTTACCATTTTTCCTACGTTCTTGAACATCAAATTCCAATTTCTCAGTCATTGTAGCCAACTAAAAATGACTGAATTGCAAAAAGACAGTAAGCACAATAAGCTTTAAGGCATACAGTACAGCTGAATTTCAATAATGTGATCAATATACTGCGTCTAGAAAAATATATAACCTTACTTCTGATGTTATATGCACAAAGATGCCAAGGGAGGACAGCTTGCTTACAGTTTAATCATTGCAGCAACCACATTATACTAACACACACAGAAATGTGTTAATGTGTCCCAGGTATCATTTCATATTATAACATTTTACATGTTGGTTTACCCCTAAAAAGAAAGAAAACCATGAATAAACATGTCATTTTTTACAATTTAAATGTTTAGAATTAAATGAGAATAAATGTATTCATGCTTTTCATTTTAGGTTACACTTACTTTCTCCAAAAGAGCAGTCCTGCAAAATTGAGGTTTAGACCCTGGGATTAACGGCAGTTTAGTGCCGACAGGTCTCTCCAACAGCTGCTGCTCTCCCCGCAGTGCATACAGCATGGTGTAGCAGCCCTGAAACACAGAACATAGCTATCGTACCTCACAGAACCACAGCCAAAACGCCAGAAAAAACAAGCAGAGCTGATGGCAGAAATTATTTCATCTGTCACAGAGTGAAATAAAATGGCTGTGGGGGCAACAGCAGGTATCAAGGACAATGTTGACTTGAAGTTTGTATAGAATGACTAGTGACTTCAATGAGGGTGGTAATATGTGTCTTTCTTTGTTCTGGGGCTTCCTACTGATCAAAGATGCTTGTTAATTACCACACAGTTCAGAGAAGACACATGGAATGTCAAAACTGGCCTAGCTGAGCCTCAGACTGAGGAGGTGGGTCTAGAACATAACAATTCTAGAAAATCTAGAATGTTCTAGAGCAATGTTACACCTGGCCATCTGTATATAGCCATTTGATCAATGAGCCCCAAGAAGTTAGCTCTGCTTACACCCAAAACTATCAACCCCCACCTCCCCCAAGAAAGGTAGGGGGGCTTTAATAACCCCAGTGACAGAGCACACAGAAACAGAAGAAACAGGAATAACCAATTTGTACCACAGCACCCAGGAGAGGGTTTGGACACCAGGGACTCTCTACAGTGAGCAAGGGAGGAAGGCTTTAGCATTGTCTTCCTCCCCTCTCTACTCAAAAAATTGACTCAGAGACAAATGGGGGGGGCATATTAAAAACCAGACTCAGCCAGGACTGAGGAGGATCCCTAAGACTACACAGAGTGTCTTTGCTATGACAGAAGCAGGCACACCAGGTCTCCAGCTGGGACTGGGTTTGGGAGAATATTTGCAGCTGGACTTTTCCTTTGGAACTCTGGTTTTGGTAACTGGGCTCAAATGGGGCTCTTGAGCTGGTCTGCAATGTGTTCTGTGAGTAAGTAAGTACCTCTAGTGGATAAGTTGTCATATGTGTTCTGTGGATTAGGCTATAATAGATACTGGAATTGCAAAGTACTGTAATAAAAATGGAAATTATGTAGGATGACTGTCTTGTCTGGTCTGTGGATGCACTGGTGGTTCTGGAAGATAAAAAGAACTTGTTGCTGGGGGAAAAGGTCTTTAGAATTGCTAGGTGGCATAATCAGCTACAAAACTAACTTTTAAAAGCAGTCCCTGCATTTAAGGGTCACGGTTCCTGACATATCTTTTTATAGATAGGTAAGAAAAGTTACCCTAGGGTGTTTAGAGGGCTAAATCAGTTCATAACATTCTTTTTTTTTTCTTCTGCACAAACGAGTTGATTCTCTACATCTGGGCTAAGGATCTAAGTCTGTTTAGAGTTTTAGATTGGGAAGGCATATTCTCATGCAAGACATTTTAAGACAACAAAAGAAAAGTACAGTACGTATATTCCCATAAAATACAGAAAGGGTTAACAATAAATTATTAACCCACGATTTCAGAAATAGAACACATAGCTGGAATTTTAAAATCACGTTCCATTTATTTTACCTTCTAGAGCTTTTAAAACAGTATTAGAAATATTACTACGTTTTTACTGTTTTACTAAACCTTACATTTTAAAGCTAAACTAATGCTGATTTTTTTTTTACAATTCACTACCTAAAAGTTCAAATATATAAACGTATGGATAGTACACTCACAGCTCCAGATCCCGGTTTCTTTCTCTCCATTTTTATCCCTGATCTCGATCCATTAATCCATTAATCAATTAATCTATTTTGAGAAAACAATTCCGTCGTGTTCGTGAGCGTTTAAACTTTATTTTGTATAATACGGACTTGAGCATAAACCAATGTATAACCAAAATGTTGTCTATTATTACGTCAGATCTGCAAAGCAGTTGCCTTATCTGACGTTTCCAGCTAAGTTAAGTTAAGTAAAGACGTCATTAAAAGCTGCCGCAGGGAAGCTACAGTATTCGTCCCTGTACGGACTTGTTTTTTATATATATATATTTATAATTAGGTTTTCATTAGAAAATCCAGACAAAAGGGCGATGTCCGATTTAATGTTTAATTTGAATGTCGCCATTCTAACTCAAAGCCTTCACGGTATCAAACCTGTGTGGTCGCACGTCCCAAACAGTCTGGCTCTGCCAGTGGAGCCTGGAGACCCCAAAAATATAACACACGTTTTGCCTTTTAATAAATTACACCTCTAATAATATTTTTATTAATAATAATAATAATAATAATAATAATAATACAAAGTAATAAACACCTTGTTTGAAAAGCGCGGACTGATTAGTAATTTGTACAGAGCAACATAACAAGACAGTGGCCACAGTACATACGGAAATCTCCAACTATACTATATTTAAAAACTGTATCTTTTTTCTGTATATCAAGACCTAGTTTTCAGTGACTACCGCGATACGCCCTTCAATTCCTTACTTTGTTATAGAAAGCAAGTGGCGCTGCTGAAGAAAATATCCTAAAAATAACTACTTTTTGTAGTGTCCGTAATGTGACGAGGGGTCCGGTTCACCTTCAGACTTAATTTCTTATATTAGTATATTGTATATACAGTAGGTTTTACAGTCTGATAAAACCCTTTTTTTCCAAAGCGTTTTATAACGCTACTCTTGCACTCTGCTGTCTCCTCGTTCCTTTCAGTCGGGCTTCACCGGTGAAATAAGGATGAAAACATCCTCTCTCTGCCCAGTCTTGCTTTTAGGCGGTTGATGTGTCTTTTCTAGATATGTCTAAAACGGCACCTAATCTGCAGGAAGAAGCTGTTAAATTGGTAAACTGGTATCTGTAGCTGGGTAGCTGCAGAAAGGGATTGAAAACGCACAGACAGAAACTTTTTAAAAACAAATCTGGGCGCGACGGTAGGATGACGTCACAACGGAACGGCCATTTCACGAGGTTCCTAACTCCTCAGCCTCGAGATGTGTTCTGGTTGTTTTCGGTTCGGCTGAAGGTATTTGTACCGTAGCAATGCCGTGCTTTAAATTTCATACTTGGTTATTTAAGATCCCTGTTTATAAGAACAGGTGTGTTAACCCCTCTGTATTCTGGCTAGATTTCACTCTGGAATTCTTAATCTGGCCTTCCTAAAGTTTTTCCTTAAAACAATTGGTGAAGAAATTTCTCACTTTTCAACCACTTTTCATCTGTAGCTCTGAGGAACTGCTGGTATAGTGGTGGACAATGCGTGATGGACTTTGGGATCCTTTGGGGTGGAAAAGAAGTGTAGAAATGCAATTTTAATTATGGTCAATTATGGCATTGCAGCCATTTATAGTTATACAGGTCTTGTCCTCAATATTCTCAGTCACAGCAGCATGACACATGGAATATTATCCATCCATTGTCTAATCACTTGATCCAATTCAATGCTGTGGAGAAGGGCTCTGCAATTACCAGAGGTCAGTTTCTTCATTTCTGTTGCAGTGTGAGAGCAAAGAAAATTACAGTCATCAACAATTATACTGCTTATCTGTTTAGTTGCAAGAGGATTATCCTTTCTTTTGGACAGAATATGCATTCGGATTTGTGACCAAGATTACATAATACAAATGCCAAAGCTCGGAACGTCTGAAAAAGACTCAGTGGATGACAGAGGGATCAAATTAGCTAACTGAATGTGTGTTCACTGATTGATCTGCAGAGTCGCGCCGTCAGGCTGGGTGCAATAAGATGTGGATACAGTCCTTCAAATTCACACCCCTAGTAAAAAAAAAGAGCATACAATCCATTTTATCCAGCAGCCATATCACTCTACAACTCACAACTGGCAACCTACTGAAGCTAAGCAGGGACACTATATTATAAACAGGCGCCATCCTTCGGATGAAACGTAAAACTGAGGTCCTGACTCTCTGTGGTCATTAAAAATCCCAGGGCATTTCTCGAAAAGAGTAGGGGTGTAACCCCGGTGTCCTGGCCAAATTTCCCATTGGCCCTTACCAATCATGGCCTCCTAATAACCCCCATCTATGAATTGGCTTCATTACTCTGCTCTCCTCCCCACTGATAGCTGGTGTGTGGTGAGTGTTCTGGCGCACTATGGCTGCTGTCGCATCATCCAGGTGGGGCTGCACATTGGTGGTGCTGGAGGGGAGTCCCCATTACCTGTAAAGCGCTTTGAGTGGAGTGTCCAGAAGAGCGCTATATAAGTGTAAGCAATTATTATTATTATTATTTTAATACCCTGAATGTATGAAATGAGCACATGCTTGTTTTTAGCCTAGTCTTACTGACAATCACATTGCTGGTCTGATCACCTGCAGGATACGAGAACTCCGTTTCTATAATATTTTGTCTTTGAAGAACTGGCATCTGATTCATTTCCAGTAGTCTCTCTCATTACTTGACTGTCTGTTGGGAACTGTTAGTCCTGCTTGTGTTTATTCTGCAGTCTGGTGAACAACAGGTCATGAAATTAAGATCTATTTGATTAATTGTCTTTTATCCACCCTTTATCAGAAGGCTACTTATTCCTGTTTAAGGGTTTGCTGACCAGGAGTCTATCCCAGAATCCCAGAGGTGTAACTCGGCATTAGTAGTATACTTGTCCCCTTGTAGGGTACATACACAAACACACAGGGCGATGTAGACATTCCAGTGAACCGAACAAGCATGTGTTGAAGATGGAAGATGGAGGGAATCACCCAAAGGAAGATTATGTGAAAGCAGGGAGAAGACGCAAACCCCCTACATAAGGTGCACACGTCTGGAATCAAATTCAATGACCCCCAAACACGTTCACCAATTTTATTTCTAAAAAGATAACTTTCTGCATTATGATAAATGATGAATGCACCCTCGTGTTTATTAAAATTTAATTCTAAATGATTTTAAAAAATTGTGTTATTTTTATGTAAGAACTATTTCAATCAAACGCACTAGAAAAAGAAAAACAATATTTTAGGAAATGCAAGATGGTTGAAAAGCCTGGAATGCAAGTGTAATCCTCACTTAAGGGGAGCCGGGTTTTAGAACTGGCTATAGTTGCTCACGGACGTCGCGTTGTCTTTATGAACTACAACTCCCATAACGCACTGCTCAAGTGTACGTCACAGTCCCTATTCTGCCTGGCTGTGGTGACCTCTAGCGGGGCCCTCTCAGTTCTGGCAGCTTTACCGTTGATCGTGTGCACTCACCGGCGCGTGCAAGAGGAACTCACACACGGCTCCCTTTTTTAAAGTTTATTTTCTAAAAAAATAGAAAAAAACACGGGAGGGTTTCCAGAGATATGTACAAGTCAGGTTTACAGCAGGCTGGAAGCGAGAGTCTGACTCCTACCCTCATACATGTTGTTTTCCCCTGTTTAAGACGTTTACTATAACACCATTTAAACGCGACACAACATAACAACTCAACTCACAACACACAGACAGTTTTCATCTAGCGACTTCACACAGTTAGCTAACGAAGTTCAATTTCGTCTCTGATAACCCGCAGAGCCCGAATACACTTTTGATACTCTTAAAACAAATATAAACGCGTAAACCTTAAACCGAAACTATGACATCAGTAAACATAAATTTACTTTTAAAAAAGCCTTATTACTTCAGATCTTACCTAAAAAATTAGAAAGAGCCATGGGAGAGTTTCCAGAGATACGTACAAGTCAGGCGTACAGCAGGCTGGTAGCGAGGGTCTACCAGCCTGCACGAGGCGCTGTTCCCGATTCCCGGGCCCAGCTGCTCATCACCTGGTTGCACAAGCTTTGACTTTTCATTTTCATTACTATATTTTCACGTTGTGTTTTTCATACCACTACCGAAAAAAAAAACATATTTTAGAGGAAGATGTCAGCTTGATTAAAAAAATATTACTCCTTAAGCCTAGTTCCTTACTGTGCTAATTCTGCCACCTACTGGACAAGGTAATAAATAAAATAAGGAGAAAATCATAGAATATAACACCCACATTACAGGCCAGCCAAGTAAAGGGTGTAAGATGACCAGGGGAAGGGTCATTCATAACAGGTATTTTCGGAATAACCTACTTAAAATACTAGATATGGACCTCAGTAAAATGGCTGCCAAAAAGAACCAGCTGACCCGTATATGGAAAGGGTCTACCCTGAGAAACAATGAGACACAGCTGAGCCGCATCAGGAACCGAAATATAAGTGGCCCGGAGGCAGTGGACAAGGCGGAAGTCGATCAGGTGAATGCGGTTTGGAGGAAGAGGGAAGAGGGAAGAGGGAAGAGGGAAGAGGGAAGAGGGAAGAGGGAAGAGGGAAGAGGGAAGAGGGAAGAGGGAAGAGGGAAGAGGGAAGAGGGAAGAGGGGTTTATGTTAAAGATCGGACTAAGGAATAACGGACTACTGAAAGGAGAAAAGGTTTATGGTTTTTGGATCGCGGATTGGCTTTATTACGGACTTTTGTAACTCGGATCGGAACAGGATTAAGAGAGCGGATTACGGACTGGATTTGGAAGATAATTGGAGGAAGAAACGCCACGAAACTCAGGAAAGAAAAGTGTGGTGTGAGTACTTCTCTCATTTAGATAAACTTTCCCCCGGAGGCACCACAAGGGATATCTGAAGGACTGAAAAGAAGTGCACTGATTGTCACATTATCTAAGGTTGTCTTTAAAATGTACTTGTATTCCATTAACAGCATCTATTGCATTGCCTGAGAAAATCAGAAATTACTGTATGTAATTTGTTCGAATTGGGTTTCTATGAAAAAGACTTGTGAAGAAACCCAGCTGGGACTCAAAACCCTTGGTATCTTCTCAGAAGAAGAGAATGCAATGTGCCCCAAAGCAGTATGATTTTCAAAACACAGATTTAGTACCAGAAACAAATAATTTGTAGCTATTTTATAAGAACCTTTCATCTCGTGTTTTAATTGTAATACAGTGTATTAAAATGCACAATGGTTTGGTTTTGGGAGAGAGAAGGAATAGGAGGGAGAGAGGTAAGAAGGGAAAGCAAATGAAAGAAAAGTCCAGAATAGGCTGTAGGCTGTAGAAAAAATGTGAATAGAATATGACATATTCCAAGGAGAAGTCGAAACAAAATAAGACCTTAAAAAGAAATCAGCCTATCACTGTTTGCTGGGAGAATGGATGAATCCTGTCTAATGCTCAGCTGACACCCTGTTAAAAGCAATAAAAGACAATGTTAGTCCTCCGTGGTTAACAACATTTATGCTGTTGCTTTAAAACAGATAACAATGGAAGAACTGAATGACATGGCGGAGAATATAGTGGCGTGGGTGGCAGTGTCCATTATCAGAGTGCTGCTCCCAGCCATCTCCCTGTACAATGAAAATAGGAGCCGGAGAAGAGTCTCTTAATCACCTGCTGCAGATCTAATAACCTTGCCTCTGAATTGTGGATGGTGTTCTTGAATGTGTCAACTCTCCCTTGTCAGCAAATACGAAAGAATTCCCACCCCAAAGACTGTGCGTCTTAATCAATCTGCAGACTCGGAGACTGACAGTGAGATTTTACAGGTTGTCTCTAAAAGCTTGAACCACTTTCACTGTATGTATTGAGTCAGTGTCAGTCTACGGTCTCCATATTAAATGAGATGTAAAGTCTCAAATTGCACTTAATGAGCATGTTTTCTTTAGTGTTTCAATGAGACTTTTGGGCAGCAGAATGTACTGTATGTGGTGTTTTTTGCAATGGAATGCACAGCAGCACTGCTTCAGAAGGATATACAGTACAAAAGGTAAAATGTAATATTGTGGTAAAATAGTTGATAGCTGAATGGATATGATTTAAAATTACAGTGGTTTCCAGTAGTAAAATTAGTGTTAAAAGGAAAGAATTCTCTAAAGGTTATGAAGGTTTTAATCCATCCATTTTCTAACTGCTTTATCCAACACAGGGGAGCCAGAAGCAGGATTCACTCACACCAGGGACAATTTTCACAAAAGCCAATTAGCTGAAGACAACCCAAGCAAACACATGTAGAACATACAAACCCCAGGTCTGAGGACGAACTCATGGCCCCAGTGCTCTGAGCCATACACATACCAATAGAAAGTCTTATACTACTGTTTGTGCAACAGTACATGAGTATAGTTATTAATTTATTTAGATACGTGAATCCATATTATATTCCCTATTAATCAAATTCTGAAAGTATGCTTTTGTTTACTCCGATAGCGAGCGTATTCGCAGAAAAGGTTAAAATATCACTTTTCTCACAAAGTATATAAACAATATGGTCAGAAGGAGCACGTAAAAACGTTTCCGAAATAACCACATGTAAGACTTTGATGCTTAAAATGTTTAGGGAGAAATGGAATACTGGTGTGTATTTTTTCTTTAAACTACCAGTACCAGCAATATACACTTTACATAATGTTTATGTTACTAAATTAATATCTTTTATGACCTATAACCAGATGCATTATGCTCCTATTTTTTTTATGCTCAGCTACTAAAATTTCCCTTTAGTGGTTAAATTCCATATAAATATTCAATACTAAGCGGATTAAAACGTGCACAGTAAAGAGATGAAATGATTAAATTTTTTCACTACCGATCAATGCCCCACGAGTGCCCCTGTTGGGCATTTTGGCCAGCCAATCACGTACCGCGCTACGGCGCGGGGGCTTGTGCATAGTTGCGTGCGGTATGGGGTTTGTACCGTGAACTTTGAATGGCTGCATCTGTATTCAATTAGTTTTTCATTTTGAAATGTAAAATTGTTACTTTGAAATTAAGACTGTCTCCGATTGATTTATTCTGATTTTCCAGCCTCACGATGACCCACTTTAATGGCATTAACACTTCTTTGGTCCTCATGTTGAGAGACAGCAGCAACAGACTCGATGCAAATGCTACATCTAGAACCAGCTCTAGACGTTTTGTTAGCTCTCTTGCGCATGAACTAATGATGCAAATACACACAGCTGGCCAAGAAACAACTGAGCAGCCAAATGTCCAAATACTTTTGGTCCCCTAAAATGGGAGGACTATGTATAAAAAGGGCTGTGATTCCTATATGGTTCACCCAATATAGACGTAAATATCCTCGAATTAAAGCTGACATCCTGCACTTTAACCTCATATCCATTGTTTCATTTCAAACCCAATGTGCTGGAGTACAGAGCCAAAACAAGAAAAATTGTCACTGTCCAAATACTTACGGACTGTATTATATATAAAATAAATGTACAGTGCGTTATCTAAATTAAGCAGGTAGATAACTGTGTGAATAAAAGATGACTTAGTTCTATTGGTCTAGAATCTGGGCCATCTAAATCAACATCCAGATGGAAGGAAGTGAAATTCACTGTTCAAGGGGTGGTCATGACAATCAATGATTATATTGGCCTTTAGCGCTATTTGCTTGATGTAGTTGTCTGAAAGCTGTAGTTGTACACCAATAATTTTGTTAGCTAGCTTCACAATCCTGCTCAGTTTGGTTTTATTACACCTGTATGAATGAATGTTAAGACGGATTCAAAGAAAGTTCTAAAGAACAAAGTCATTGTTGTAGTACACGCATTAAAAGAGCAGATTTTTCTTAGGAGGAACTATCACTGTTGTTTTTTTTTACATATGGAATCTGTGTTTTCCTCAAAGGTTAGTTTGTAATTAACAACAGTGCCAAGATATTTGTAACTGTTGACAACTTCAATTTCTTGCTCTTCAATAACTGTTGGTTTTGCAGCTGGTGGTTGCTTTCTCTAATTGATGATCATGTCTTTGGTTTTTGACACACTATGCTGAAGGAAGGAGCTGTTACACCAATCAACAAAATAACCCACGACAGGCCAATGATCAGTGTCTGTGTCTTGGAGGAGACTGAAATTGACAAGTCATCAGCAAACCTAATGATGTGCCTGTCCACTAAAGGGCTTCTACAGCTGTCTGTATACAGAAAGTTCAGGATAGGGGACAGCACACAGCCCTGAGGAGACCCCGTGGAAGAACAAAGCTGCCCTGATACAAGACCACTTACCCTCACTCTTTGTGATCTGTTGGTCAAAAAGTCTAAGATCCAGACTACAATATTAAAGTCCAGATTAAAATTTGAGAGTAATCGCTCCACTAACAAGCATGGTTGAATGGTGCTAAAGGCTGATCCGAAATCTACTGTATAAATCAATCTCTGGCATGTGTCTTGGGACCTTTCAGATGTGAATTAATTCATAAGAGATTCAGTAATGTTAGGGTAGCATCTTTGACCAGCAGGTGCTCTAAGTGGTGGGGAACATGCCTTTTTACAATTTACTCAAATCATTTTATAACTAAAAAGGACAATGCCACTGCTCTGAAATCATTTAATCTTGGGGCATTTGTGTTTTGCAAGTGGCATGACTGTTACCTGTTTCCCCAATTCTGGGTAATTTCTGCTGATTCATACACATATTGAAAACATAATGAAATACAGTACAGAACTGCTCAGCACGTAACCTCAGTACCTCAAGTTCAAGTTCAAGTTTATTGTCATTATACTCATATACAGGTATATGGTATAACGAAATGCTATTTAGCTAGCTCTCAGACATAAGTAGTACAAAGAAAAAACAACAACAACAACAACAATACAATTGTATAACAAAAGAAAGACAGAGACAACAGGCAGTGTGCAAAAAAACAACAACAGGCAGTGTGCAAAACAGCAAAAAGGTAACCGGTTATGTGCAAAAACATGCATCAACAGAATGAAATAAAGGGATAGAAATTATGGGGAGTGAGCTTTTGAGATGTATGGTAGAGGTAGATTTTCAATGTGTGTTTGTGGTTTTTGGTAAGAAAGAAAGAAGGCACTGTGAGGTTCAGATCATGGGTGAGAGGTAAGGTGAGAGTGAGAGAGGCTGGGAGTTTAATAGTTTGATAGTGCGGGAGTAAAAACTGTCTCTGTCTGGTAGTCCGGGCCCGAATGCTCCAGTACCGTTTTCCAGATGGTAGCAGATCATAAAGTCTGTAGCTGGGGTGTGTGGGGTCTTTGATGATGCTTAGAGCTTTCCTCAAGCACGGTCTCTCATAAATGTCCTGTATAGATGGGAGGGCAGCCCCAGTGATGGACTGGGCAGTTCTCACCACCCGCTGTAGGGCTTTGCGGTCAGCAGCACTGCAGTTGCCATACCACACTGTGATGCAGCCTGTCAGTGTGCTTTCTGTAGTGCATCTGTAAAAGTTAGTGAGGATCTGGGGACATATCTTAGCTTTCTTCAACCGTCTTAGGAAGTACAGGCGCTGTTGCGCTTTCTTGATCAGGCAGGTGGCATTGAGAGACCATGTGAGGTCCTCGGTGATATGGACGCCAAGGAATTTCAAGTTACTGACCCTTTCCACTTCAGTCCCGTTGATGTGGATAGGGGCATGTCCGGTTTGCAGTTTCCTGAAATCAACGATCAGCTCCTTGGTTTTGCTGACGTTGAGGGTGAGGTTGTTGTCATCACACCACGTTGTAAGGAGATTGACCTCCTCCCTGTAGGCCCTCTCATCATTGTCTGTGATCAGACCTACAACTGTGGCGTCATCGGCAAACTTGATGATGGAGTTGGTGTTGTGTTTGGCCTTACAGTCGTGGGTGTAGAGGGAGTAGAGCAATGGACTAAGCACACACCCCTGGGGGACCCCAGTGTTCAGAGTTAGTGTGCCGGAGGTGTGGTTTCCAAGCCTGACAGCCTGAGGTCTGCCTGTCAGAAAGTCCCGAATCCAGTTGGAGAGGGTGGTGTTGAGACCCAGTGCACTGAGTTTCTTGACTAGTTTCTCTGGGATGATAGTGTAAAAAGCTGAACTGAAGTCGATGAATAGTAGTCTTGTGTATGAGTTCTTCTTGTCCAGATGGGATAGGGCACCTGCTCACTGAGGTTATGAGGTCTGAGACTTTTCCTGACTTTTCTTGAAAATGTCTCGTTGAGTATCACCTTGAGTTACATTGAGTATCAAATTCAACCTTGGTGTTGGCAGCGAGCTTCTCTTTAATACTAAAGCAATGTTTGTCAAATGTATGTTAAAAATGCAAGAGGCAGAACAGACAAATCTTAACAGCATAGAACTTAAGTCACCACTACATTTGTTTCACATTATAAGCATTAAAAGATGCTACCATGGGACATGTAAAAGTCAAACTGAAGAGACAATGGCAATAAAGCTCTAGCAAGTAAACATACAGTATAGTAATTACCTTCTGGAGAAGGATCAAGTCACCCTTGATAAGAGTATCTCCTAAGCTTCAAATTACAGTGTTCTGGAGAAGTTATAATACAGAGAACTTCATAACAATATCAGCTCTAATATCCATATGGCTGTCACTTAATCTTTTCTTGCTCTGCATTAATTAATTACTATTACTGCAATTATTACTTGATAAATAATGTCTTTGTTAGTGCTTTTCATCCAAGAGATCCCAAAATGGTTTACATACAGAAAGGGCTGCTCTTCATCTGCCACCTAGGTCCCCCCTAGGTTTTAAAATAAAATAAAGGTTTTATTTACTTATAGGAATGTTACTTAGAAACGTGGACGTTTCTTTTTCCACGGTGGGTCTAATGTGAGACATATTTGGTTTAACATGTTCAGTGTGTGGTAGTTTGTTTGGTGCGAGTGAAGTCTTATTTAATCTCTGACCCAGGGAAAAGTGTGGTGTGGACGGCTGAGGACAGAATGCAGGCTCGCGCTGTGTCCGTTATTTTGATTCTCTTTGTCTTCTTCTTGCTTGATCGGCTAGTTTACTTTTTTTGTTTTACCAATAAAGTTTGATAATCGGCCAGTAAAAGCTCTGTTGTCTTTCACCTGAATGTCTGAAACATTTTACCGAACCCAGGATTTTACATATTTGGTGGCAGCGTCGGTTTTTTTTTTATTTTTGTGTGTGTGGTCTTCACGGACAAAAACTTCAGCACCGTGCCTTGCCGTTTGGACATTTCTTTTGGATGATTCGCTGTTCGCAAAAGGACTACACGTGAGTTTACTACACTGCTTTGGCATTTCATGGATTCAGTAGGATGAGCATCATTATCTGACTGAGTATTTTAATGACTTTAGGATATATGTTTTTATCAATATTACCTTGAAACGAAACGTACTGCAATTCGTTACTTGTTCGCCTCAAGTAAAATCTTCAAGTTAAGAACTTTTAACTTTAATACTGCCATCTCCGATCGCATTTTGGATATTTTTTTTTGGCTTTTTCTGTACTTCTGTTATTCTGTACTTTGCATACGGATTTGTTGGGTTTTTTTTTTTCGTCCGGCCAAAATTACTATAATATTTCTGAAGATTCTTGGAGTGAATCCGTTAGGAGAAAGTCACAGTTTTGAAACTGAGGATGTCTACAGACATGTCTGACGATGACACATTCACTGCTGTGGTGCACTTCAAAGCCGTTTTGCCGGCGGATTTCACTGGTGAAGGAACCGAAAGTTTTTCACAGTGGGTTAGACGTTTTCAAGTGTGCTGTGAGACTTCAGGTATGGATAAAACACAAATAGCTAAAATTCTTCCATCGAGATTGGCGGGTGCTGCATTTAGTTATTGGGACAGTCTCCCAGATACAGTGAAATGTGATTATGATAACACTTGCAAGCACATGCAATCCGTTTTCGGACAAAAACAGGAACTCAGGACATTTCAAACATATCTGAATGCACGGCCGCGTCAGCCTAATGAACCTTTGGAGGTGTATGCAGCAGAGTTGCGTCGCCTTGTACTGCAAGCTTTCCCAGATTATGGGCAAACTGCCATTACAGGAGAAATCCTGAGGCGTTTCATTGCTGGACTTGACCTTGAGTTACAAGCAAAATTGTACGAGTTTGGCGTTACCACTCTTGATGAAGCTCTTAAGGTAGCTGACTACTCCACCGCCTGCTCTCTCCACCCCAGTCCATAGCTTGACTAATACCAGTGCTGACAAGCTAGCAGCCCAGCTAGACAAACTTACACTTCAAGTGGACAGATTGCAGTCAGCTGTAACATCACTGACTCGCACCCAGGCATGTACCCATTCTCATTTCCCGGAGGTCCAGTCTTCATCTGCTGCACGTAGGAGACCACAGTCCCCAGACCACAGCAGAGGCAGATCTCCTTCACACAGCTGCATCAGTCAAAGCCGACCTTTTCGCAAGCCCCAGTCCTGGTGCCAGGTCATACCAACAACACCACGGTTATCATGAGCCTTTACACTGGGACCGGCAGGTGTCAGGCCATCATCAGACACATGAAGCTTGGGACACGTTGCTGAGATCCATTCAGTTTGCCTACAATACAAGTGTACATGCTAGCACTGGGTATACACCATTCTATCTGGTGCATGGTCGTGAGGCTCGGTTGCCAGTTCATCTATTATTTTTGCCTAAGGCTGAACTATCATCTGCATCTCCAGGAACACCAGCTGAATATGCTGCATTTGTTTGTCGTAAACTCCAGCATGCTTATCAGTCCAGCCAGGAACATTGTGAAGCTGCACATCTACAACAAAAGACCCAGTATGACAAAAAAGTAAAGTACTCACCTTACCACAAGGGAGACTTAGTTTGGTTGAACGATCCAGCTCATTTACGGTGTAAACTGGCGCCACGTTGGAAAGGGCCATACTGTATCATACAGTTAATACGTCCTGCTGATGGAGATGGGGTGCTGTATGTCATTAGACAGAAAGACTCCCCTGATGGACCTACCCAAGTTGTTCATCACAACCGTCTGAAAGCTTATTTGACACCTGGTTTTCCACAGACAGAATGTCTCCCTCCAACTGCACCTGTCGAGCTTCAGCAGACTCAAAGGGTGCCACCCCAGGACAACCCAGATGTACAGGTACCTAGTGCTACCCCTGAGTTGCCTTCCATCATTTTCTCTGGTGTGAAGCAGTGCCACCATCCTGCCAGACATACAATTAATGAACAGTCAACTGCACAACGCGTCCAACACCTGAGGCTGAAGACTCAGCTGTTGAAAAGTAGAGCTTTGAGAGCTCTTTAACCAAAGATACAATAATGGCATTGGACACTTCATGATTTTTGGACATTACTGCTTTGTATAATGCAATAA
Source organism: Atractosteus spatula (assembly GCF_055471065.1). Lineage (NCBI taxonomy): Eukaryota > Metazoa > Chordata > Actinopteri > Semionotiformes > Lepisosteidae > Atractosteus > Atractosteus spatula. The sequence goes on along the minus strand of NW_028296630.1, from coordinate 57,607 downwards.
GGGAGCCATTTTCTTGCAGCAAGTCATTGTACACTTTTTCAATCATTTGGTCTGCATCCGAAGGCTGAAGAAAGATGCATCTGTCATGCTCAGCTGTGCCTATAGTAATTCCTGGAACAGCTGATAACTGCACGATCACAGATTCAGTAATACTTATAACCATTTCACTCAAGGTTTGCAGAGGTCTCTTCAGATCTTCAGTACTGGACTCAGGGCTGGAACAGTTTAGCTGAATTTTCTTTAGCAGATTATCTGTGACTCCATGTACTATTTCAGAAGAAACAAGAGAAACTTCAGAAGACTGAGCACTGGGTATTGCCTCTTTGTTGTGCTCACTAGTGATTCTAATATCACTCATAAGCTCATCAACCTTCACATCATGCGAAGAGGACTCCAGAGGTTGTGTTTTCATACAGTCTGGCCTCAAGGAGCTCTTCTTAGTCTTCTTAACTGTCTTCTCTGAAGCCTTACACTGCTGTACTCCTTCTAGATCCTGGACTCTTTGAACCAGATAATCTCCAGGCTTGTCTGGGGTCTCAGAAGCTAAGCAATCTTTTTTCTTATTAGAACAAGGTATCACAGCAACAGCTTCTCCTAGGGAACGTGATGAGCAGGGCTTATCCATAGTATCTTCTGGCTGGAAACTGTTTTCAAAACCACTTGGGACTGTTGGAGAAAAGCCTTTTGGAGACTTTGTCATAGAAGACTGCAGTTTTTTACTTCTGACTGTTCGACCAATAACAGGTGAAGGTTCTAACTGGTCCGTTTTGGTGCACATGAGCTGCTCAGTGCTCCAGGTTTCCATATCAATGGCAACTTGAGGAGTACTGGACTCAGGGCTGGAACAGTTTACCTGAATTTCCTTTAGCAGATTATCTGTGACTCCATGTACTATTTCAGAAGAAACAAGAGAAACTTCAGAAGACTGAGCACTGGGTGTTGCCTCTTTGTTGTGCTCACTAGTTATTTTAATATCACCCATCACCTCATCAACGATCTCACTTGCTTCTCTACTAATACTGGTCTCTGGTGAAAGGGATGAACATCGGGAAGCTGAATGTGTCAGCTTGGAAATGTTGGTCACCATAGAACTGATTATGGTTTTGACCACTGTCTCATTTCTGGAGGCTACAGCTTTCTGTAGAACCTGTTGGGATCCAGTTTGACACAGCAATTCATTGTGAACAGAGCTGGCAACCTGCTGAATCTTGTGTGGTTCATGAAACACATCATTATCCTGTTTCACAACTGTTATCTCCTGGTTTTCTGACAAGTCCTGCAACACACTGTCAAAGAGGTCCACAGCTAGCTGACTCAGCAAAGACACAGACATCTTCCCTGGGATTTCTGTAGAAGTTTCCTCTTTTATCAAAGTAGGGTATATCTGCAATAGCAGCTGTTTTATGATGTTTTCCACAGTCTCAGTATACACTAAAGTCATATTAAGTGATTCTGTTGATTTAGCCATAGAAATTTCCTGGAGCCCAACTGAGGAAACCAGTTCAATATTCAACAGTTCTACAGGGACACTGAGTGGTTTGATTTCAGAACTGTTTTCAAGGTGGGAGTCTCTTTTCAGTTCTTCAGAAGAACTCTTCTCAATTTCTGATGTCATCCTGGCTGCTGGTATATTACCTATGGTAACAAAGAGCTTTTCATTTAATGATAGTAAAACAAAATATCAGAAAGTATGTACAATTGAAACAAAAACTAAATTATATTGAGAAGTAATGAATGACAGGCATCACAAAATATTTGAGTATAAAGCTTCATGTTCCTGTAAAACTATTACATCTTGGAGCTCAGGTAACTACATACAAAGAAGCAGCCATATTCACAGATATTGTATATATGGCTACTGAATATATGGCTATATTCACTCATTCTCTCATTCATAGTCATGGCCTACACTATCTTGGTCTAAATACATCAAAAACATTTAAAAGATACAACAGATAGAAAATAAAGGTACTGTATATTTATTACAGTCACTACATTTTTTAAATTGTACTTCATAACAACTAAAAGGTTAATACACTATTAAATGATTTGATTTGATTTCCTTCTTACCTTGATTTTCACTGTCTTCAGGCTCCATTGATAAATCACATGCAGCAGACAAAACATCCATGACAGACTTTACAAGCAAGCTGGAAAGCTGATTAATTGCATCATGGTACATCTGTGAACTGGGCACTGATGGTTCAGTACTTTTCTGTGGTCTGTGATCCTTGGCAGTCAGAGACACTTTCTCTGAAATCCTTTGGGAAGACTTAAATTCCGGATTTGTATCACAATCTTGAAAAAGTGAAACATCTTTCTCATTTTCGTCAAAAGTTGGAGAATCAGGAAAACTGAGGCACTGCTTCAACAGCTTTTTCACTGATTTCTCAGTACATGAATACAACAACTGCATAGAGAGCTCTGAGGACTTTGGATGGGATAAATCCTGAACTACTAGAGGGCTCTTTAAAGTTGGATCTGAATTAGATTTGTGAGCTGTGCCCAATTGTACTGCAATTCCTGATTTCAAAATTAAATGGAAAACATTTGGAACAAATTGGAAATGCTTTATTCTCAGTGACGAGACCAGCAGCACACTCTGATTTCTTTTGGCTTGCTCTAGACTTGCTTTTTGTATCTGAGGCCTCCGTTACATCAAGTTCGCCCATAATAATGTCAACAATACCCATGGCAACAATTTCAATGTCAGACACTGCAGACTCTGCACATGCTATGTGTTCTGCTGAGAAGTCAATCTTTGGTGAAATGAGAGGGCTTCGCTGGTCTCCTTCCTCAACATTGTCAAGTGTTGTTTTCTCTAAACCTCTCTTTTGTTCTGCAGCATTTAAGCTGTTTTGATCAGTAAATGAATATTCTAACACATTGCTTCTGCAAGGAAGTTCCATGAACTCTTGTTCACCCAGTCCCATGTTATTTGAAGTAGAGTGTTTCTTCCAAACCCAGGACCGGGGAACTCGATTGCTTTTACATGTCAATTCATTTTCTTGTTCTGCTGTAGGAGTAGGTTGATCCTGAAGTTTTGATGAAGCATCAGCCAGGGCTCTATAGGGAGTGTCCTGACTCATGACTTCTGTGTCATCTGTATAAGAATCAATCACCATCCCAGGCACATTTATGGGTGGGAAACGTTGAACAGAATATTCTCTGCGGTTACTTTTAGTGTACTTTTTAGTGTACTCGTCTTGGTGGCCATGGACTATTTTATGAAGTGGCCGGTGGCCTACGCCCTCCCGGACCAGAGTGCCCCCACGGTGGCCGATGCACTACTGGAGGGGATGTTTGCCAGGCTGGGGGTGCCGGAGGAGTTACACAGTGACCAGGGGTGTAACTTCGAGTCCCAGGTCTTTCCCAAAGTGTGCCAGCGCCTGGGGATCACTAAGACACGGACCACCCCGCTGCATCCCCAGAGCGACGGGTTGGTGGAGCGGTTTAATCGGACGCTCGCCACCCAGCTGGCCACCCTGGTGTCCCGGAACCAACGGGACTGGGACCGCCACCTCCCCCTTGCGGTCTGGGTGTATCGGACCGCGGTCCAGGAATACACCGGGTGCACCCCGGCCTCGCTCATGCTGGGCCGGGAAATGCAAACCTCAGTGGACCTGGTCTTTGGCCCGACGCCAGGAGACGGGTCGGCACCGCGGGCTGGACTGGACTACGAGTGGGGCCTACGGCAGCGGATGCAGCGGGTGCACAGCTTTGCACGGACCCACCTGACTCAGATGGGGTCCGGCAGAAGCGGCACTATGACCTGCGCTGCAGAGGGCCTGCCTTCCAGCCCGGGGACTCAGCCCTTAGCTGGCGCCGTCATGGGAGGGGCCCGCTGAGGTACTCGGGGTGGTGGGCGAGGTCTGCTACCGTGTCCGGTTGCGAAGAGTGGTGGGAGAGTGGTGGTCCTGCACCGAGACCGCCTGGCCCCCTACCGGGCCCGGGAGGAGGAGCCGTGTGGGGAGGCTCCAGACTTATAAGTGTATAGCGTGTTGTTAAGTAATTACCACCCTAAAGATGTGTACGTGTTCCGTCAGTCTCCTCATGTGCATGTATATCCTGTGTTTGGTTTTGTGGTTGTTAATGAATAAAGCTATCCCTTGGTTTGTTAATCGCGTCTCCACTGGTCCTTTGTTCTGAAAAGAACCTGTAAACGCTACAGTATATTGTATATACAGTAGGTTTTATAGTCTTATAAAACACTTTTTTTCGAAGCGTTTTATAACGCTACTCTTGCACTCTGCTGTCTCCTAGTTCCTTTCAGTTGGGCTTCACTGGTGAAATAAGGATGAAAACATCCTCTCTCTGCCCAGTCTTGCTTTTTGGCGGTTGATGTGTCTGTATGTGTCTTTTCTAGATATGTCTAAAACGGCACCTAATATGCAGGATGAAGCTGTTAAATTGGTAAACTGGTATCTGTAGCTGGGTAGCTGCAGAAAGGGATTAAAAACGCACAGACAAACTTTTAAAAAACAAATCTGGGTGCGACGGTAGGATGACGTCACAACGGAACGGCCATTTCACGAGGTTCCTAATTCCTCAGCCTCGAGATGTGTTCTGGTTGTTTTCGGTTTGGCTGAAGGTATTTGTACCGTAGCAATGCCGTGCTTTAAATTTCATACTTGGTTATTTAAGATCCCTGTTTATAAGAATAGGTGTGTTAACCCCTCTGTATTCTGGCTAGATTTCACTCTGGAATTCTTAATCTGGCCTTCCTAAAGTTTTTCCTTAAAACAATTGGTGAAGAAATTTCTCACTTTTCAACCACTTTTCATCTGTAGCTCCGAGGAACTGCTGGTATAGTGGTGGACAATGCGTGACGGACTTTGGGATCCTTTGGGATGGAAAAGAAGTGTAGAAATGCAATTTTAATTATGGTCAATTATGGTATTGCAGCCATTTTAGTTATACAGGTCTTGTCCTCAATATTCTCAGTCACAGCAGCATGACACATGGAATATTATCCATCCATTGTCTAATCACTTGATCCAATTCAATGCTGTGGAGAAGGGCTCTGCAATTACCAGAGGTCAGTTTCTTCATTTCTGTTGCAGTGTGAGAGCAAAGAAAATTACAGTCATCAACAATTATACTGCTTATCTGTTTAGTTGCAAGAGGATTATCCTTTCTTTTGGACAGAATATGCATTCGGATTTGTGACCAAGATTACATAATACAAATGCCAAAGCTTGGAACGTCTGAAAAAGACTCAGTGGATGACAGAGGGATCAAATTTGCTGACAAAATGTGTGTTCACTGATTGATCTGCAGAGCCACACGGTCAGGCTGGGTGCAATAAGATGTGGATACAGTCCTTCAAATTCAAATCCCTAGTAAAAAAAGAGAATACAATCCATTTTATCCAGCAGCCATATCACTCTGCAACTCACAACTGGCAACCCACTGAAGCTCAGCAGGTGTGAGCCTGGTCAGTACCTGGTTGTGAGACCTCCTGGCAAAAACTAAGGTTGCTGCTGGAAGAGGTGTTAGTGGGGCCAGCAGGGGGTGCTCACCCTGCGGTCCATGTGGGCCCTAATGCCCCAGTATAGTGACGGGGACACTTTACTGTAAACAGGCGCCGTCCTTCGGATGAGACATAAAACCGAGGTCCTGACTCTCTGTGGTCATTAAAAATCCCAGGGCGTTTCTTGAAAAGAGTAGGGGTGTAGGATTTCCCATTGGCCCTTACCAGTCATGGCCTCCTAGTAATCCCCATCTATGAATTGGCTTCATTACTCTGCTCTCCTCCCCACTGATAGCTGATGTGTGGTGAGTGTTCTGGTGCACTATGGCTGCCGTCGCATCATCCAGGTGGATGCTGCACATTGGTGGTGGTGGAGGGGAGTCCCCATTACCTGTAAAGCGCTTTGAATGGAGTGTCCAGAAAAGCGCTATATAAGTGTAAGCAATTATTATTATTATTATTATTATTATTTTATTATTTTAATACCCTGAATGTATGAAATGAGCACATGCTTGTTTTTAGCCTAGTCTTGCTGACAATCACATTGCTGGTCTGATCACCTGCAGGATACGAGAACTCCGTTTCTATAATATTTTGTCTTTGAAGAACTGGCATCTGATTCATTTCCAGTAGTCTCTGTCATTACTTGACTGTCTGTTGGGAACTGTTAGTCCTGCTTGTGTTTATTCTGCAGTCTGGTGAACAACAGGTCGTGAAATTAAGATCTATTTGATTAATTGTCTTTTATCCACCCTTTTTCAGAAGGCTACTTATTCCTGTTTAAGGGTTTAGCTGACCAGGAGTCTATCCCAGAATATCAGAGGTGTAACTCGGCATTAGTAGTATACTTGTCCCCTTGTAGGGTACATACACAAACACACAGGGCGATGTAGACATTCCAGTGAACCGAACAAGCATGTGTTGAAGATGGAAGATGGAGGGAATCACCCAAAGGAAGATTATGTGAAAGCAGGGAGAAGACACAAACCCCCTACATAAGGTGCACACGTCTGGAATCAAATTAAATGACCCCCAAACACGTTCACCAATTTTGTTTCTAAAAAGATAACTTTCTACATTATGCTAAATGATGAATGCACCTTCGTGTTTATTAAAATATTATTCTAAATGATTTTTAAAAATGGTGTTATTTTTATGTAAGAACTGTTTCAATCAAATGCACAAGAAAAAATCAATATTTTAGGAAATGTTGGAAAAGGAAAAGATGATTGAAAAGTATGGAAGCCCGTTTCCGCCAGGGAGTAAAAAAAAAACGCGCTATGGTATCTCAGAATTCCGATTTATTATCTCAGAATTCCGACTTAGTAACTCAGAATTCCGACTAAGTATCTCAGAATTGCAACTTAGCAACTCAGAATTCCGACTTAGTATCTCAGAACTCCGACTAAGTAACTCAGAATTCTGACTTTATATCTCACATTTGCGACTTCGAAAGAGCCCATATTTCATTGTCTGTCCTTTTGTTATTGTAATGGATTCGGGTTCTAGGGCTTGTGCCCTCGCTGCTCCCACCCTAGTTTGTGCCTCACTGCATTGGCTCGAACCCAGGTCCTGCCAACTGAGGTACTTTCTGAGATACTAAGTCGCAATTCTGAGTTACAAAGTTGCAATTCTGAGATACTAAGTCGCAATTCTGAGATACTAAGTCGCAATTCTGAGATACTAAGTCGCAATTCTGAGATGCTAAGTCGGAATTCTGAAATACCATAGCACGATTTTTTTACTCCCTGGCGGCAACGGGCTTCCATAGAAAAGCCTGGAATGCAAGTGTAATCCTCACTTAAGGGGAGCCGGGTTTTAGAACTGGCTATAGTTGCTCACGGACATAGCGTTGGCTTTATGAACTACAACTCCCATAACTCACTGCTCAAGTTTACGTCACAGTCCCTATTCTGCCTGGCTGTGGTGACCTCTAGCGGGGCCCTCTCAGTTCTGGCAGCTTTACCGTTGATCGTGTGCACTCACCGGCGCGCGCAAGAGGAACTCACACACTGTTTCCTTTTTTAAAGTTTATTTTCTACAAAAATGGAAAAAAACATGGGAGGGTTTCCAGAGATATGTACAAGTCAGGTTTACAGCGGGCTGGTAGCGAGAGTCTGACTCCTACCCTCGTACATGTTGTTTTCCCCTGTTGAAGACGTTTACTAAAACACCATTTAAACGCGACACAACATAACTCAACTCACTAAGAACTTAACTCACAACACACAGACAGTTTTCATCTAGCGACTTAACACAGTTAGTTAACGAAGTTCAATTTCGTCTCTGATAACCCGCAGAGCCCGAATACACTTTTGATACTCTTAAAACAAATATAAACGCGTAAACCTTAAACCGAAACTATGACATCAGTAAACATAAATTTACAGACCTTTTAAAAAAGCCTTATTACTTCAGATCTTACCTAAAAAATTAGAAAGAGCCATGGGAGAGTTTCCAGAGATACGTACAAGTCAGGCGTACAGCAGGCTGGTAGCGAGGGTCTACCAGCCTGCACGAGGCGCTGTTCCTGATTCCCGGGCCCAGCTGCTCATCACCTGGTTGCACAAGCTTTGTCTTTTCATTTTCATTACTATATTTTCAGGTTGTGTTTTTCATACCACTACCGAAAAAAAAACATATTTTAGAGGAAGATGTCAGCTTGATTAAAAAAATATTGCTCCTTAAGCCTAGTTCCTTACTGTGCTAATTCTGCCACCTACTGGACAAGGTAATAAATAAAACAAGGAGAAAATCATAGAATATAACACCCACATTACAGGCCAGCGAAGTAAAGGGTGTAAGATGACCAGGGGAAGGGTCATTCATAACAGGTATTTTCGGAATTACCTACTTAAAATACTAGATATGGACCTAAGCAAAATGGCTGCCAAAAAGAATCAGCTGACCCGTATATGGAAAGGGTCTACCCTGAGAAACAATGAGACACAGCTGAGCCGCATCAGGAACCGAAATCTAAGTGCCCCGGAGGCAGTGGACAAGGCGGAAGCTGATAAGGTGTATGCGGTTTGGAGGATGAGAGAGGAAAGAGGTTGATGTTAAAGATCGGACTAAGGAGTAACGGACTACTGAAAGGAGAAAAGGTTTATGGTTTTTGGATTGCGGATAGTGGATAAGGATACATCGCGGATTGGCTTTATTACGGATTTTTGGAACTCGGATCGGAGCAGGATTAAGAGAGCGGATTACGGACTGGATTTGGAAGATAATTGGAGGAAGAAACGCCACGAAACTCAGGAAAGAAAAGTGTGGTGTGAGTACTTCTCTCATTTACATAAACTTTCCCCCGGAGGCACCACAAGGGATATCTGAAGGACTGAAAAGAAGTGCACTGATTGTCACATTACCTAAGGTTGCCTTTTAAAATGTACTTGTATTCCATTAACAGCATCTATTGCATTGCCTGAGAAAATTAGAAATTACTGTATGTAATTTGTTCGAATTGGGTTCCTATGAAAAAGACTTGTGAAGAAACCCAGCTGGGACTCAAAACCCTTGGTATCTTGTCAGAAGAAGAGAATGCAATGTGCCCCAAGCAGTATGATTTTCAAAACACAGATTTAGTACCAGAAACAAATAATTTGTAGCTATTTTATAAGAACCTTTCATCTTGTGTTTTAATTGTAATACAGTGTAGTAAAATGCACAATGGTTTGGTTTTGGGAGAGAGAAGGAATAGGAGGGAGAGAGGTAAGAAGGGAAAGGAAATGAAAGAAAAGTCCAGAATAGGCTGTAGGCTGTAGAAAAAATGTGAATAGAATATGATATATTCCAAGGAGAAGTCGAAACAAAATAAGACCTTAAAAAGAAATCAGCCTATCACTGTTTGCTGGGAGAATGGATGAATCCTGTCTAATGCTCAGCTGACACCCTGTTAAAAGCAATAAAAGACAATGTTAGTCCTCCGTGGTTAACCTACATTTATGCTGTTGCTTTAAAACAGATAACAACGGAAGAACTGAATGACATGGCGGAGAATATAGTGGCGTGGGTGGTAGTGTCCATTATCGGAGTGCTGCTCCCAGCCATCTCCCTGTACGATGAAAATAGGAGCCGGAGAAGAGTCTCTTAATCACCTGCTGCAGATCTAATAACCTTGCCTCTGAATTGTGGATGGTGTTCTTGAATGTGTCAACTCTCCCTTGTCAGCAAATAAGCCAATAAGAAAGAATTCCCACCCCAGAGACTGTGCGTCTTAATCAATCTGCAGACTCAGAGACTGACAGTGAGATTTTACAGGTTGTCTCTAAAAGCTTGAACCACTTTCACTGTATGTACTGAGTCAGTGTCAGTCTACGGTCTCCATATTGATGTAAAATCTCAAATTGCACTTAATGAGTATGTTTTCTTTAGTGTTTTAATGAGACTTTCTGGTAGCAGAATATATGTAGCGTTTTTTGTAACGGAATGCACAGCAGCACTGTTTCAGAAGGATATACAAAAGGTAAAATGTACTGTAATATTGTGGTAAAATAGTTGATAGCTGAATGGATATGATTTAAAATTACAGTGGTTTCCAATAGTAAAATAATGTTAAAAGGAAAGAATTCTATAAAGGTAATGAAGGTTTTAATCCATCCATTTTCTAATCCATTTCCAAAGGCATGATATACCCTGAACCGGACACCTGTCCATCACAGCGCACACTCACACCAGGGACAATTTTCGCAAAAGCCAATTACCTGAAGACAACCCAAGCAAACACATGTAGAACATACAAACCCCAGGTCTGAGGATGAACTCATGGCCCCAGTGCTCTGAGACAGCACCACTGCTTTTTTATGCTACTATATTCCAGTTAAATACCAGTCCTTACTGTTGCTTATTTTAGCCTGGAAGAGATACATTATGATCATTTGATACTGGCAAATATTCTTGTAGCACAAGGAAAGCAGTACAAACATTATATTTCCACTAGGGGGAACAGTAGGTTTTTGGACTAAACTGTCCTGCTTTGGCAACACTGTATATTTATGGTATATAAATTAGTTATTTCTGGATAATCACTTCAGGAACTCACTTTATCCCCTGAACAGTAGTCACTGTAAATATAATTTGTCTTTTATTTCCCAAAACAATTCAATATTTCCCACTGTACTGCATACAGTATTTAGCCTCTAGAATTTAATTTGCTCAATGTTAGTCTTGAAGCATGTAGTTAGTACTGTATAGGTACTATCATTTAACAGCATTCATGAGATACATTCAAACAGAATATTAATTCCATATATTCAATTGAACCTTTCAAAGAGAACAACCATTTCCCTGTGAAATTAGGCTTTTCTCTGTCACTTCTCAGGTGGCTCTGACAATCAGCTGCCGTTAAATTGTGGCTGTGGGCATCTGTTTCAATGGAGTTTCTACTCCCTCTTTAAGTGTGATATTAGAAATACATCTTTTTTTGCTCAAAAACTGCTTTTTACAACTTAAAGATACGGCTATAAACTAATATGACGTTTTGGCTGTGAAGCCTTCTTAAGGTGTGTGGAGACGCATCTGAAGAAGGCTTCACAGCCGAAACGTTTTCTCTCTTCTCTTTTCAGCATGGAATAAACCTATTGTTCCTTTACAGACTACGCATGCTGACGCAGCTACCCACCTGCACTACTATAAACGAATATAGCATACAATGGCATCTAATTATAACAACTTATACTTGGGATTTTTTAAAGAATCTTTTGTTTTTAATCCACAGCATAATATTACATTATGAAAGACAGTTTTGTGCAGAAAAAAAAAGCACCTTTACATTTTCCTTTATTTATTTAAAAACTAAGAGCTTTTTTTTAAGTGGTAAGAATGGTAAATTGTGCCATGTGAAGTTCATTTTTCAGTTTCCACTGTCTACATTCCCGGGCACGGCTTATATGTGGGTTAATATTTACCTATCGGATTAGCAAAGGTTAAAATAACACAATTGAAACAGGATGAGGAAATGTGCACACACTCCTCTGACATACTCATGAGAGAGAGTCTTTCCCCGCTTGACATGCTTTGAGCTTATAAAAGAGAGATCACCCACTGGAGAAGAACACGACTGTGAGTGACATCACTGTGAGGTCATAGGCATTGAGCAGGTCAGAAAATCAAGACTGCAAGGGGAGACTCAATCCTACCCAACATTAGAGAAATGCCTGCTTTTGCAAGTACCAGCTTAATAATGGTTTAAGTTCCTCAGATATTTTTTAACTTCAGCTAGGCGTATGGCCTTTGACTTAAAAATCAGTAAATCATTAAGGAATGCTGGAAGGTTTAATAGACTTAAGATATTCTTACCAGATCGAAACACCAGCACGGCACTGTAACCTTATTCTTTATAAAAATGTGAACATAAACTCTCTCTTTTAAACTGTACAGGCCTATTACAAAGCCAGTCAAAGTGGACAGCTCCACAGAGTAAACAGTCATATAATCCAATGCTTCAAGTTGATCAATAATGTAGTAACTGTACTGTATATGAAGATGTGGTGATTGTTTTTATTTAACCTTATCCACCTGTTCTGAAAAGCATAGGTTGTCTTGTGTTTTGCAATACGTAGTCTGTGGTGTTATTGATTTAGCTAGTAAAAATATATATATTACTCATCCATTGTGTGGTTTCTGTGTAAAGTGTTGTCAGCATTACACTATTAATATATTACAATACTGCTGTGAAAACAAACTTATTGATTATGTTTAAAAGGCAGTGGAGATCACTTGCATTTGCAATATTTTGAGAAAAGGGTAGAGTTGAAAGCTAATACACACATATATTCCCCCTCGATATATTCAGTACTTAATTCAAAAAATGTTTTTTTAGATGCATGACTTCCTCGTGATACATATCCTTTCTAAATACATTTTACTTTTGCTAGTAAGGTCAGTACTGAATAGTTTAGGAACATGTAAAGGTTTATTCCATGCTGAAAAGAGAAGAAAAGAAACAATATTTCAGCTGTAGAGTCTTCTTCAGGTGTCAGTTCCCGTTTCTTTTCTTCTCTTTTGCAGCCTACACGTGTTGACGCACTACTTACTTGAGCTACTGCAGAGTTTTCTTACATATTACTTACCACCATTTGCTTTGACTTGGAAAAACTATGCAGTATCTTTTGAAAAGCAGCCCTTTCTTGTTCGTCTATTTCTGCCAGCCACGTGTTACTGGCAGTCCTCAAATGTGTCAACTACTGTGAGGAAGGCCTTCCACACTCCAGGCCTGCTCGTGCACACAGCCCCGCCTCCTCTTCTCGTTTGACTGATCTCTCGGTTCGTGTCCGCGATGCAGGTCCAGTGCGGACCCCCGCCCTTCATCACACACCACTTGGAGTGGTCCACCATGATGCCGAAAGGCCTGGCCTCTGGCAGCTGCATCGTCGTCACGTTGTACACCTTGTGCGCCACGGAGCAATTCGACGGCAGAGGCCGATGAAGCTTCCCCCAGCTTTTGGCAAAGAAGTCGTCTCCTAAATAGTTAACCAGCAAACCTGAGTAGAGATGTGAAACGGAACAGAGTCACAGGTTCCATGTTAGAATCTGTCCCAGGCACACTTTCTACCCAAGAACAAGTGAATGTGTATTTCTCCCCCCCCTCTCTGAATGCTGTACTGTACTGGTTGCTACCCAGAACGTTCTTTTTTAAATCAACACCACCAATATACAGTAGATCAAGTGTGAAGTGTGACATATTGCTTTTGAAGGGCGGTGTTTGAAACTTACTGGATTGTTCCTTTTCTACATAACCTTTATTTTAAATGTATTTCAATAAAATATGACAACCGTTTCCAATAACCTTTAAAGTAACAGCAGAATGAGATCCTTGTATCAATTAATCAATTTCTTTTCAAAACGAGTTGAGATTAATGGAACAAACTGCACGTGTTATTTAAGTCCTGGTTCCTTTCAAGAAACAGCAGGATGAGATCCTTGAATCAACTACTAAGAAATTAGCTAAATGGGCCAAATGTAACCTCTCGTGTTCTTAGGTATTAAATGGTATCTAAAGAAGCTACACAAGTTATATTTTTATCCTTTCTTGTGTTTAAATCAACATACCAAGAGAAAAACATTTGTTTTAGATTGTTGTATAAATAAAAGATTGAAATATTCTATTAATCAATTTGCTCAAGAATTGGGCTTTACAGAATGTTAATAAAGCACCTACAAACTACCTCAGACACAAATCCTAAACCTAAATTACTACTGAATATAAATGAATGCTTTACTAACATCCCATAAAATCTCTGTTGAAAGAAAGCGATGCTATGAAACCTTAAATCTAAAGTGTAACCGCAGAACCATGTAGGAAAGTTCAGTTGCCAGGTGGCAGATTGAGAAAGTTTCACCAAAACGAAGTCTGCTTTTTTATATAAATACATCTTCAATTGGGAAAGGCTTTGACTAAAAATAAACTGGATATTGTTCCAACAAAATCTTTGTGAGAAAGTGGGTCTTGCTGGCTAGAAACGGCCAACATACCATAGAGTTAGACTTTGTAAAAATTAAATAAATTCAGATTCTGAGAGGCTCAATAAGTGCTTGTTCAGAGTAAATCAGACACTGTTGACCGAGTTTCAGCAGTGATACATAATTCACTGAATACCAACACCAACACAACAAGATTGGGCACTTTGGGATATCCAAGCGATCTCAAACGCGTCCAATAACTGCAACCTCTATGACCTTGTAGTGTTGTCAGTGAAAGAAACATCATTGGTACAACTTATGCCAACTCCGACACTTAGCATCACTGTGGGGCTGTTATAGCACATATTTTGAAGGAATAAGTACATTTCGTCATCTATTCCAAGCTGGTACTGGTCTGGAACTGTGATAATTCATTTGTGATTTTAAAATGTAGAGGCATGCAAAAAATTAGTTAACCAGCAAACTATTGATTCCAAATATCTAAAATGAGAAAAATAACTGATGTGACATTTTCACTTCTCCAGGAACAAACTGCAATAATGAAGCACAGAGATTGTATATGGATCATGGCAACTGTGTTGTTCACTACTGTTTCTGTATTTTGAATTGGAGAATAGTTTCTAAAGAAGCGATCAGTTGGGAAAAAACCGTGATCCATAGACTTTACTGATTTTTTTGTTTTGCAGACTCTAGCTCTGCCTTGGCTTTCTTTTTCTGAACACTGACAGGTTTTGTGCCTTCGCAATGTTGTTTTCCCCCCATCTCACACATTGTTTGAGCAGCTTTTGAAAAGAAATGCGAATGAAGGGGGATGTCTGAAGTAAGTTGTAGAACAGAAAAATACGTTTTGTTTAATCTTAAAACCAATATCTGGCATTGGTATGGGTGGTAGTGCCATTTGCATAAGGGAAATTTCAGATCGACTTGCATTTATCAGAAACTTCATGAAAAGGAATTGAGATTCGAGAGGGAAGAAGTGGTGCTCACCGTCGTTAAATCTAGAGTATTTTGCAAAGCTGGTGAAAGTTTCCCCTGCTAAAGATGTCAGGGGCAGCTGCTTAAACCAAGGCTCTTTCCTGGGATAGCATGTTCTCTGAGCCACACACTGAAGGTCTCTGTGGAAGGTTTGGGGGATGTGATAGTCAAAAGAGTATACATGGATATACTGGAGTTGCACAGCTGTAGAGACAAGAATGAAAAATAACCAAGAGTAAGTATGGCATTTTCATACATCCAGGTCAAATGCCCCCTTTCTTTTTCCATTAGTTTGGAGAGTTACCTTTATTTATTTTCATTTGTTAAACTATCCTCCAAGTTCTAAAATGTTGACATACATTTTCAGCAGCCACAATACACATCATTTAGATTCAATTAGAAAGTCTAAGGCTATTTCGATATTTATTTTCATCTGTATACACAATGAGGTGTAAGTCTATTAGTGTCCACCTATTCTCAGGGTTATATTAAGCGTTCATATGTAATTGAACCACCAACAGAAAATAACAGAATAGACTGGTTTTTGCCCCACAGGTAAATTTAGAATAGGAAAAGAAAAGGTGCACCAAACCAGAACAAAAACTGCAAATAACCAATACTTGAATCTTAAAATCTGGAAAAATTGTACCAAAGGCTTTCAGAAAGTGATAGACAGCTGCGATGTCAATGCCATGGACATACTAAAGCTCAGCAATCAAAGTTGTTCAAGAAAAGCTTCACACAGCTGTATGTACATGTGAACACCTACCTATGTCCTTGAAGGTGCTGTATGTGTAAGTCCCGCAGAAGAAGGTCTGTGCATTTTCATGCCCACTGGAGGGCCAGAATGATGTAGAATGATTTTTCACATCTGGAAGCTCCGGGGTGCTGTGAACCAGCCACACTCCTGTCTGTCTGTCTAACATCACAATCCCTGAAAAAGGTCACACAAGATACATTCAAATCTCAAAATTTGATCGTTTTTGATCCGTCTGGTTTTTCAGTTTCAATGTTTTTAAAGGACAAGTCTGCTCTTTTTGAACAGAGTCCATTATCAAGCCTGCTCCCAGCTGACGAAGTCAATTAATCAATTCAGATCAAAAGTCAGATTAAGAGAATTGAAAACCATAGTCCAAAATAGGACTATTCTTAATCCTATTAATTATTTTCAGTTCTCTTGAACTGACAATTGGCCATGAAGTATGTAGATTTATTTCTTAATCTCAACAATTTAATTTACTGTATTCATTTAGAAATGGGCTACTGTAAATTCAATTCAATAGAAACCTAGAGCCCAAAACAAGCATCTTTAGTTTTGTTTTACCCAGCAGATGAATCTTTTATTATAAACATCAGTATTATATTGACTTACAGAAGTGTTTTTAAACTCAGTGATTTTCACCAGGAGAAAAAGCTCTGATGGCAACAGATTTGTTCTTAGCTTATGTGATGCCTCAGTCAAAGAAATGTAAATGGGAAAAAAAATAATGAACAAAAACAAGATGGAAATATATACTTTAAAGCTTTATGATTCAAGTTTTAAAACCAGAAAACACAGAAAGCTTGTGTTGGTATTCTTCAGACACAGTATATACTTCGGACGTTCCATCATGTCTTGACCATACACAGTAAATCATCAAATAAATGTTTTCTACTGAATCAATGATTTGGACAAAATCTGCAGAATCACACATGTAAATGTTCTACCCTGAAATAGTGTAAATTTTAAAATATTTTATTTTAGATATATATAAAATGAACAATTCACATCCTGCATATGTAGCAAACATTGCACTTGGCTTTAATCATAGGAATAAGCAAGCAAACCCAGCAAGTATTACAGATACAATTATATTGTTTGTTGTGCTGTCTGTGATGTTTTTTCCCCCCCCCATTTTCTGTGTCCTTCTGTCTTGTACAGATGCAGCCATTCAAAATGGGTGGGGTATTTCACGGCATACCCCGGTGGGCGTGTCGCGGTATCACGCGGTATCACGCGGTTAATCGACGTCATTTGACGTCATGCCGGAAACTATCCAGCATCACCTTGTAAAACCGCCAGGGGGAGCTTAACCTCTCATGTACAGCATTTGAGCTTTTAATTTTGAACTGTGTATTACAGCATGTTAATCATCAGTCATTAAAATGTTGGTATATTTTATGAAAGCAAGATTGCTCAGTTGGACAAAAGTACACAACCTACCTTTATCAGAAATATTTATGCATCAAAGCCTTTACCGAAGATATTACTAATAGTATTAATAATGAATGACTTTGGACAAGCTGTATACTCAAAGTATAATTTCTTTAGCACATTTGTACAAGCGCTTGGAATCTGCCCAAGCCATACTTTGTCAGGCATTTTGTTTTACTTCAACGGGCATAAAAACTCCCTTGCTTTTAACAGGGCGTTTCATAATTTCTAACTACGAAAATGATTTAAAATGCGACACTTATCATTCAACTAGAGCTCAAAATATCACAAGGATCCTCAAGAGCACAGCAAAGACTGTATTAAAAGATACTTGTATGAGATACATGAGAATCCAGGCTTTTTTTATCAATGCTTTCTTTTCCGTATACCAGATTTTATGGAACCACTTCAGAAGGGTGTCAGCCAGTCAGATTCCAGGAATCGGTACTTTAAAGGAAAAATACACACCGGTATTCCATTTCTCCCTAAACATTTCAAGCATCAAAGTATTTAACTAGCATGTGAAATAGCGTGTGAAAAAGTGGTAGTTTTAAGCTTTTCTGCTAATATAATATGGAATCGCGTATCTAAAGAATTTAATAACGATATGATTATATTCGTGTACTGCGACAGGGCTGTGTAGGGCTGTTTCGCCTCTCTCTTCATGTGACTTCCCTTGTAGCCTACTGGTCTACGTGCCCGCTTACCAACTCACGGGTTGTGTGTTCAAATCCAGCTGGTGCTGGACTTTTCTCTTAACAAACATTTCTTCGAAAAAATAGAATAGCGATATTATGGACAATCAATTGACTTTTATATTTCAAAATATCACAACATGATCGATTCTAAGTCATTTTTGATAACAATGAATAGTCACCTTCTTCCCTTCTGACAACGGTCCCTGCTTCTGCTTCCTGCTTCTATTGTGTGTGTGTGTGTGTAATAGAGTAAATTTTTATAGAGAAATGGAGGCTGGACAGTATGCGATACAATATAAACATTTATATTGATTTAAATCGTGTTTTGATTTAAATCGCAAACGCGTGTTTAATTATATGTGTTTTTTTAATCATAATCAGGCTAATGCAACATAAATTGATACAGTATCTCTGTCTTCTAGGTATCTTAATAAACTTTCAGCATAGCTTTCTACCCGTTTAGATTTATATTTCTTGAGATTTTGGGATCAAACGTGGAAGGATTAGATTGTAATCGTTTTTATTTTTCAAATACGTTTTAGAAAAGTGTAATCTATACCTGCCCAGACTGTACGCCTTCCTAAACCCCGCCTTTCACTAGTGTCCTGCTCTTCCCCGCGCACCCCAGCCGGGCGCTCTTCGGCCTGTGACCGGGACGAATGTATATTTTAATATTTACACCCGGCGCGGCACCGAGGGAGCGTCTGCATTTATAACTTACAGATGCAGCCATTCAAAATGAGTGAGGTATTTCGCGGCATACCCCGGTGGGCGTGTCGCAGTATCACGCGGTATGACGCAGTTAACGTGGTGTCACGTGGTTAACTATCCGGCGTCGCCTTGTAAAACCGCCAGGGGGAGCTTAACTCTCATGTACAGCTTTCGAGCCTTTAATTTTGAACTGTGTATTACAGCATGTTAATCATCAGTCATTAAAATGTTGGTATATTTTATGAAAGCAAGATTGCTCAGTTGGACAAAAGTACACAACCTACCTTTATCAGAAATATTTATGCATCAAAGCCTTTACTGAAGATATTACTAATAGTATTAATAATGGATGACTTTGGACAAGCTGTATACTCAAAGTATAATTTCTTTAGCACATTTGTACAAGCGCTTGGAATCTGTCCAAGCCATACTTTGTCAGGCATTTTGTTTTACTTCAACGGGCATAAAAACTTCCTTGCTTTTAACAGGGCGTTTCATAATTTCTAACTACGAAAATGATTTAAAATGCGACACCTATCATTCAACTAGAGCTTAAAATATCACAAGGATCCTCAACAGCACAGCAAAGAGTGTATTAAAAGACACTTGTATTTATCAACGCTTTCTTTTCCGTATACCAGATTTTATGGAACCACTTCAGAGGGGTGTCAGCCAGTCAGATTCCAGGAATCGGCACTTTAAAGGAAAAATACACACCAGTATTCCATTTCTCCCTAACGATTTTAAGCATCGAAGTATTTAACTAGCATGTGAAATAGCGTGTGAAAAAGTGGTAGTTTTAAGCTTTTCTGCTAATATAATATGGAATTGCGTATCTAAAGAATTTAATAACGGTATTCGTGTGCTGCGACAGGGCTGTGTAGGGCTGTTTCGCCTGCCTATTCATGCAAGCTGTCTTGTAGCCGACTGGTCTAGGTGCGTGACTACCAGCTGGCAGGTTGTGTGTTCAAATCCAGCTGGTGCTGGACTTTTCTTTTAACAAACATTTCTTCGAAAAAATAGAATAGCGATATTATGGACAATCAATTGACTTTTATATTTCAATATATCGCAACATGATCGATATTTGCGATATTTTGAACATATCTTCCCTTCTGACAGCGGTTCCTGCTTCTATTGTGTGTGTGTGTGCAACAGAGTAAATTTTTATAGAGAAATGGAGGCTGGACAGTATGCGTTACAATATAAACATTTATATTGATTTAAATCGTGTTCTGATTTAAATCGCAAACGCGTGTTTAATTATATGTGTTTTTTAATCATAATCAGGCTAATGCAACATAAATTGATACAGTATCTTTGTCTTCTAAGTATCTTAATAAACTTTCAGCATAGCTTTCTACCCGTTTAGATTTATATTTCTTGGGATTTTGGGATCAAACGTGGAAGGATTAGATTATAATCGTTTTTATTTGTCAAATACGTGATTGTATTTCTGAATGTTATGTGACACCTACAGTAGTTCACTGCTTTAAATACATCGAATTAAGAAAGTTATGTGTAGCACTTTAGATCTTTTTTCTGAACCAGGGAAAATCTGATCATGTTTCTCTATAACAATAATAAAAAACTTTATTTTACATATCGCCTTTAAAAGTGGCATCTCAAAGCAATACAGTAGATCGAAAAACAGTTAAAAGGGACCAAATTAAATACCAGACAATCGCAAACGCGTTTTCAATAAAATTATTTTATTCATTCAGCAGTTTGTGAGAGGGACATCCAGCAGGGGAGACACACCCACCGGTTTTCATTGACAAAATTGTTTTTTTTCAATTCCTCTTGTCTAACAGGAATGTTTTGTTTGTGGACAGACTGTTAGACAAGAGGAAAAGACCGCCTCCTCCTACGAAGCATTAATCGCGTATCTAAGGAAAATTGCAGTATACCTTTGTTCATGCACATCATTATACAGTACAGTATCTCAATTTGTATTTCGATAAAAAAAATCGTTTGCCCAGCCACTACTGTTGTTATTGTTTTTATCCTGTAAAGCGTTTCCTTTTTCTGCGTTTTCCATTTCTTTTTTCTGATCACTCGCTTTCTGGATACACATCTCACCTGTCCTGTTCTTTGTTTTCCTGGTTTGCTGATTATGCCTGCTGCGGTCCACTCCTACCCTCACACCTAAAGAATACTATTTTAAATTTCTTGGCGCAGTTCATTAACCCTTGTATGTGCTGTCCGCGCCAAAAATGCAATTAAAAAAAAGTCAAAAAACGCGCTCAAAATACAATTTATAGCTTAATAAGATACACTCCACAGGCAAAATTAAAGACAAAATTAAAGACGATTAAAATCTGTAATCTTTCCACTTGTACTGTGAGTCATCGGACAGTTTCTGCTTTGTGTAAGGATGGTGAGAAAGCTGTGCTCAATGTATTTAAGGGACTTAAAAGTTAAAGGAGATGCTTAATATTGCTTGACTAATTTTAAAAACCAAGTTATAAATGCAGACGCTCCCTCGGTGCCGCGCCGGGTGTAAATATCAAAGTATACATTCCCAACAAGAATTGTACCCATCTTTCATGCAAATAAAACACCTTGAATTGAATTGAATTGAGGGAGAGAGGGGGGTAGTGGGACAGAGATACTGTAGACAGACTCAAGGCAAATAAGATACTTATGGGTACGCAGGCATTCACGACAGCAACATACAAAACGTTTGCACGTACTGTATAGTTAAGTTATTACTTGGTTTTCAAAATGCAACGAAATACAATATTGTTGTTGCTGCTGTTCTGGTTGTTTTTATCCCGTAAAGCGTTTTGAGAAGCCACCTTTAAAGGCGATATATACTGTAAAACCGCTGATTCTTATGGAATGTGTTCCGCAGGAGATTCAAATTTTTATTTATTTATTTTTTAATCGCGTATCTTAGGAAATCTCAGTATAACTTTGTTCATGAACAGTGGCATGTTACATTATCATTCGTTTTTTTAACAAGGCTCGCCAGCTAATGTGAATTGAAACCTGTCTTGCTAGTTTTTAAAGTCGTGCATGTGTAAACTGTACTAGAGGGCATGCAAGTTACTCTGCCCCTTTCAGCTGCAGGGAGTCCCTCTGCTGCAACACACAGCAGACAGAACGGGAGACTATTGCCTTTCATATCTGACACCAGTGAAGTAAAAGGGGTGTCTAAAGGGGTGATTTCAGACCACATTTTAGTTACTTTATTTTGTTTACTTTTAACATTTCTGTAATTTACAGTAGATGTCACAATAGAAGCCCGAAGCCTATTATACTTAGTCTAGCCTTGGATCCTCTGAGTCCCATGACTCAGTCTTGTCTGCTTTCCTAGAATAAAACCAGTTAAGTCTTGTGTACTATGCAATTTATATTTTCCGATTCCATGCATTCCCTTAATGTTTAGAGTTTACTATATTCTCCAGACTCAAACACATAAGTACTAATAGCTCTGTCCCTTTAGGAGACTCTTTGCAGTACTGTGTCCCACTACCCCCATGAATTCTTTAGGTTGGGTCTAATATTTTCCAGTAATATACAGAATGGGATACAAAATGCTGTCAGGCAGGTAACAGAAAAGAGAAAAATATAAATATTTCCATTTTACAGACGTTCACACATTTATAACATTTTGGCTCAATAAAAAGCTAACCCAATAATTAAATGTGATAAAGTATAGTTTGGATGTTTATACATTCATGTTAATCGTATTCTTGATTTATTTCATGTTTCATTTGCTAACTTAGAGCATATTGTGCAATGAAGAATAAAATAGCTGCATGACAAGTGACTTCCTTCTCTCAGTGGAAATTAAAAGGTAGCCTGATAAATTATAATAAGACAGTAAGAAAGGTTCCAATCAGGAGGAGACAATTCTTTCCATTTTTTTGTTTGATTGCTGGTAGCAAACTGATCTGAGGATCTACTCCAGCTCTTTCTCTTTTTATCATACAGTAAATCTTATTTTCTTGCTTTCTGAAACACAATATAACAAAAAATAACCTCACAAACTCAAAGAAAAAATCCTTGCTCCCCCCCCTTCCCTTGGCAGTACTTCCTCCCATGCTTTTAACTAAGGGCATCTAAAATACTGTCAAACAGCTACAATGGTATCTCTGTACAAGGCTTTGACTGTGTCAATCACAGCACCTACCATTCCCTTACCAGCAACAACATGGATTCTAACACTCAGACATTAAAAAAAGTCAGGCCAAGAGAGAAAATACCGAGCTTTACAACATGCGGTACCAGTAACATTTTACCCACAGTAGACTCACCAACCAGATGTGTTTCAGTTTCTGTGATAAGCCTAGATTAATCATATCCTCTCCTCTAGTAGGAGCACCAAGTGTAAACATGTAACGCCCCTATTAAAAATAATGGCAAAACAGAAGTTCACTCTTTCTAGAACATACCTTCCTATGGACACTCCTAAAATGTATAAAATAGTGTCCACAGCATCTCATAATAGAGGCAAATGGGGAACTACAAACTCATTTCATACAATGCCATCCATGAGGGGTTAAATACACCCTGAGAGAAATTAATTTCTGGATAATTCAACGGCTGTGATTTCTGGAATATGTATTATCCCAAATATTTTCAAAAGAAATTGAATCATTTCAATGAATCTGTGCCATTCAAGTACCTGCTCCAGACAGTAACCACTGCTAAGGGTTTATATGAAGCTTGCATTAAAAGACTTTAAAAAAATGTCATGTTCCCATAAAAAAGTCATGCCTTGGAGTATAGACCCCCAAAGGAATGCCATAGACTCAAACTGCAAAATAAACACATACAGAAAGAAAGTATTTGTATTGTAATTGCAAATCCTGGTATGAGTGATTGGTATGACTTTCCTCATTACAAATCTCTTATTAGAATTTAAATTTCTCTGTAACTCCAGGTCAGAACAGAGAAAATGTAACTGCCTTAAGGAGTTTACGATTATGAAAAATAGAAGGATAAGCATGATACGTATGTCTTCTGTCATTTTCTAAGTCATGTTACTGAGCACCAAATCTTATTGAGAATATGAATCCATTTAAGGTTTATACCATTAAAGTAAAGGTTTATTCCATGCTGAAAATGTTTGTACCAGACTTTTTTGAGGCCTGTTTAATTGTGTCTGAAGTCTGATGTTGTAAATTTTATTGTTAAAAAGATCCATGAAAATGTCACTACTAAAGTTAGCTGGTACTGTTGGTATTGTAAGTGGCAAGTAGAGCTCATATTTTAGATTTTGTGTAGTTTCTAGCTTTGAACTGTGTGTTGGATGCACATGAATTGAAGGAATGGGCAAACATAGCTGATGTGGATCCACAGAGCCAGCATATTAAGATGTTTATAATTAGAGGCAATTTGTTTAAATAACTAGGTATGGATACTGATGTGCAAGAGAGGTGGAAAGGCTGTTTCCTTAAGCCAGCCCTATAAAATGTTTTATTCTCAGTGAGATGCTGCCATTTCATAGTGGGTTTCTAACACTGTGTATAGTTCCATCCACACAGTGCCTTTACTTCCATCCATTTCTAATCTCTTTATCCAGTACAGAGGATTTGGAGCCTATCCCAGTAAGCGACGGACACAAGGCAGAATACACCCTGGACATAGCGCCAGTCCATCACAGGACAGACAGACACAAACACACACACACCAGGGCCAGTTTAAATCTAACCTCAGAACCTTTCTTTTCAGAAGACTTAGTGTCTGTATCTGCTTCATTTTCTAATTTTGGTAGCACCTCTAACTGCTTGTCTTTCTTATATGCATTTACTTTGTAATCTGTGGTCCTTTTATCTGTTTTTACATCTACTGTATTGCTTTGAGATGCCACCTTTAATGGTGATATATCAAATAAAGTTTTTTATTATTGTTATAGGGAAACATGATCAGATTTAAAAAGATCTAAAGTATACTAGTTTGTCACTCTTCTCATTCCCTTTGCTAAATGACTTTTCATACTAATCTGATCAATCTAACTGCCAGTTTTCTGTGCTTTCTCTATCCTGCTAGATTTCCAATTATTCTGAAAATTTTCATCTTGAAATAACTCATTTCTAAATACCTTTTCACTGTTAACATCTTGCAGCAACTCTGCGACAAAATATACACTCTGACAGTTCATCCTGCTACCAACATTAAATAGAACAAATCTTAAGATTTCTATATTTATGTCTTTATTTAGTGGTTTCATTAGTGACAAAGGCTAAACTTTCTTGGAAAAATGTCTTTTATGTGTTGCGGAAAAAACTGACTCGCTTTAACAAAATATGTTTACAAATCCTTTCACCTGGCATTTTCGTAGTTAGAAATTATGGAACGCTCTGTTAAAAGCAAGGGAGTTTTTATGTCCGTTGCAGTTCTTTTGCAACATGAATATAATTATATCGTTATTAATTTCTTGAGATACGCGATTCCATATTATATTCCCTTTTAATCAAATTCTAAAAGTATGCTTGTTGACTCCGGTATCGCGTTAGTTAAAGACTTCGATGCTTAAAATGTTTAGGGAGAAATGGAAAACTGGTGTGTATGTTTTCTTTAAAGTACCGAGACCAGCCATATACTGTATGTTTAAGTTCCAAAATTAATATCGTTTATGGACTTCACACGCGTTGCAGTATGCTCCTATTCTTTTTATGCTCAGGCACTAAGATCTCCCTTCTGCTTTGTGTAAGGATGGTATCAAAAGCAATCTTAAGTGGTGAGAAAGCTGTGCTCAATGTATTTAAGGGACTTAAATGTAAAAGGAGATGCTTCATATTGCTTGACTAATTTTAAAAACTAAGTTATAAATGCAGACGCTCCCTCGGTGCGCTGCTCTGGTGCGCCGGCTCTTACACAGTGCCTGTCTGCCGTAAGCGTTACAATATACATACCCAACACTGCTTGTACCCATCTGTCATGCAAATAAAACACCTTGAATTGAATTGAATTGAGGGGAGAGGGGGGGAATACTAAAGACAATACTGGCTCAATACCAATACGGGCTTTGACGTGCTAATGCGTTGGTTTAACAGTCCGGGTGTGGCAGGCTTCCAATGTCAACTCGACTCGATTGGAAGACAATGAACGTATTTTAGCCCTAAATGAATTAATAGCAAACATGGTTTACATAAAATACATTTTTCCAAGAAAGTTTATAATAATACGATCTATAGTTGAAATCTGAGCCTACTTTAAAAATAAAGGAAAAGCATTTTCAGAGAGCAATCACGCTGTGTTTATGTAGAAAAAGCGATTAGGTTTATGAGCAATCTAATTACCTATTCGCTTAAAACGCTATATAAAATAAAGTTTATTTAGAGATGAATGATCAGTGTCGCAGTTTAAATAATGGGAGTCAGGAAACTAACACACAGCGCCACCGGATTTAATAACGCAATAAAAACGCTATAAAATAATGTGACTAGACACAGAAAAAGTTTACAGCACAGTACAATAATAAATGCTGACCATGACTTTAGAAGCATAAATTACCTTACACTCAATTTAAACACAAGCTGTCTTTCTGTATGAACCTCTAAGCTGGTTCATACAGAAAATGTAGAAATGCATTAGCCTGATTATGATTAAAAAACACACATAATTAAACACGCGTTTGCGATTTAAATCAGAACACTACCCCCCTCTCTCCCTCAATTCAATTCAATTCAAGGTGTTTTATTTGCATGACAGATGGGTACAATTCTTGTTGGGAATGTATACTTTGATATTTACACCCGGCGCGGCACCGAGGGAGCGTCTGCATTTATAACTTGGTTTTTAAAATTAGTCAAGCAATATGAAGCATCTCCTTTAACTTTTAAGTCCCTTAAATACATTGAGCACAGCTTTCTCACCATCCTTACACAAAGCAGAAACTGTCCGATGACTCACAGTACAAGTGGAAAGATTACAGATTTTAATCGTCTTTAATTTTGTCTTTAATTTTGCCTGTGGAGTGTATCTTATTAAGCTATAAATTGTATTTTGAGTGCGTTTTTTGACTTTTTTTTAATTGCATTTTCGGCGCGGACAGCACATACAAGGGTTAATGAACTGCGCCAAGAAATTTAAAATAGTATTCTTTAGGTGTGAGGGTAGGAGTGGACCGCAGCAGGCATAATCAGCAAACCAGGAAAACAAAGAACAGGACAGGTGAGATGTGTATCCAGAAAGCGAGTGATCAGAAAAAGGAAATGGAAAACGCAGAAAAAGGAAACGCTTTACAGGATAAAAACAATAACAACAGTAGTGGCTGGGCAAACGATTTTTTTTATCGAAATACAAATTGAGATACTGTACTGTATAATGATGTGCATGAACAAAGGTATACTGCAAAGTTTCCTTAGATACGCGATTAATGCTTCGTAGGAGGAGGCGGTCTTTTCCTCTTGTCTAACAGTCTGTCCACAAACAAAACATTCCTGTTAGACAAGAGGAATTGAAAAAAAAACAATTTTGTCAATGAAAACTGGTGTGTGTGTCTCTCCCTGCTGGATGTCCCTCTCACAAACTGCTGAATGAATAAAATAATTTTATTGAAAACGCGTTTGCGATTGTCTGGTATTTAATTTGGTCCCTTTTAACTGTTTTTCGATCTACTGTATTGCTTTGAGATGCCACTTTTAAAGGCGATATGTAAAATAAAGTTTTTTATTATTGTTATAGAGAAACATGATCAGATTTTCCCTGGTTCAGAAAAAAGATCTAAAGTGCTACACATAACTTTCTTAATTCGATGTATTTAAAGCAGTGAACTACTGTAGGTGTCACATAACATTCAGAAATACAATCACGTATTTGACAAATAAAAACGATTATAATCTAATCCTTCCACGTTTGATCCCAAAATCCCAAGAAATATAAATCTTGACGGGTAGAAAGCTATGCTGAAAGTTTATTAAGATACTTAGAAGACAAAGATACTGTATCAATTTATGTTGCATTAGCCTGATTATGATTAAAAAACACATATAATTAAACACGCGTTTGCGATTTAAATCAGAACACGATTTAAATCAATATAAATGTTTATATTGTAACGCATACTGTCCAGCCTCCATTTCTCTATAAAAATTTACTCTGTTGCACACACACACACAATAGAAGTAGGAACCGCTGTCAGAAGGGAAGATATGTTCAAAATATCGCAAATATCGATCATGTTGCGATATTTTGAAATATAAAAGTCAATTGATTGTCCATAATATCGCTATTCTATTTTTTTGAAGAAATGTTTGTTAAAAGAAATGTCCAGCACCAGCTGGATTCGAACACACAACCTGCCAGCTGGTAGTCACGCACCTAGACCAGTCGGCTACAAGACAGCTCGCATGAACAGGCAGGCGAAACAGCCCTACACAGCCCTGTCGCAGCACACGAATACCGTTATTAAATTCTTTAGATACGTGATTCCATATTATATTCCCTTTTAAGCAAATTCTAAAAGTATGCTTGTTGACTCCGGTATCACGTTAGTTAAAGACTTCAAAGCTTAAAATGTTTAGGGAGAAATGGAATACTGGTGTGTATTTTTTTCTTTAAAGTACCAAGACCAGCTATATACTGTATGTTTATGTTCCAAAATTAATATCGTTTATGGCCTTCACACGCGTTACAGTATGCTCCTATTCTTTTTATGCTCAGCTACTAAGATTTCCCTTCAGTGGTAAAATTCAATATCTACAACGGGCACAGCAAAGACGTTTACTGTAAGTCTTTCTACAACAGACCAACGGACCACGAGTGCCCCTGTTGGTCAACCAATCACGTACTGCGGTGCCACGCGTCATCTTGCGTCACACTGAGCGACGCCACCTGCGGTACGTGTCTGTAACGCGCACTTTGAATGGCTGCATCTGTAGTTTTTAAAATTAGTCAAGCAATATGAAGCATCTCCTTTTACTTTTAAGTCCCTTAAATACATTGAGCACAGCTTTCTCACCACTTAAGATTACTTTTTGATACTATCCTTACACAAAGCAGAAACTTTCCGATGACATACGGTACAAGTGGAAAGATTACAGATTTTAATCGTCTTTAATTTTGTTACGTTATACGTTTTAGGAACGTTTCATCTAAACAAACACCACAAAACTATTCTCGATTGTATTTCTGAATGTTATGTTACACCTACAGTAGTTCACTGCTTTAAATACATCGAATTAAGAATGTTAGGTGTAGCACTTTAGATCTTTTTTTCTGAACCAGGGAAAATCTGATCATGTTTCTCTATAACAATAATAAAAAACTTTATTTTACATATCACCTTTAAAAGTGGCATCTCAAAGCAATACAGTAGATCGAAAAACAGTTAAAAGGGACCAAAGTAAATACCAGACAAACGCAAACGCGTTTTTAATAAAATGCTTTTATTCATTCAGCAGAGAGTGAGAGGGACATCCAGCAGAGAGAGACACACACACCGGATTCCATTGACAAAAAGTAATTGTTTTTTTTACATGTTTTGTTTGTGGACAGACTGTCCACAAACGTGAGACTGTCTTTCTCAGACTTACATCCCCGAATGTCCCCCGCCCCGGTCAACAATCCTAGGAAGGCTAGGTGCCTTTTGCCGAAGTCGGGAGACATTGGAGGCTTGCCACACCCGGACTGTTAAACCAACGCATTAGCACGTCAAAGCCCATTGAGGACCCGGGCGCAATAATTGTTTTGTCCCTTGATTTACTGATCTGCATTAATTATGGAAATCGAGTTCCTGCTCTGTGCAGACGACCTGGTCCCGCTGTCGCCCACAGAACAGAGGCTGCGCCAGAACCTGGCACTGCTGGAGCAGCACTGTCAGACCTGGGCGCCGACAGTCAATCTGGACAAGACCAGAGTTATGGTTTTCCAGAAAAAAAACCAGACCTCAGGGAAACAGGTACAAATTCACACTTAACAACACATTAACACCTAACAACGGGAGCAGGGACGAATTAGGCCAGTACCCACTATTGTTAAACATACAGAAAAGGATATTAAAGTATTGAATATTAGTATTGGCTTTAGTATTAGCCATACAGAACATTAAAGTGCCACTTTTCCATTCAGCGGGCGCCTGAGCCGCTGTGTCCTATCTTCTGACAGTCGCCATTTACTCTATCACACACACACACACACACACACACACACACACACACACACACACACACACACACACACACAATAGAAGCAGGAAGCAGAAGCAGGGACCGTTGTAAGAAGGGAAGAAGGCGACTATTCATTGTTATCAAAAATGACTTAGAATCGATCATGTTGTGATATTTTGAAATATAAAAGTCAATTGATTGTCCATAATATCGCTATTCTATTTTTTCGAAGAAATGTTTGTTAAAAGAAAAATCCAGCACCAGCTGGATTTGAACACACAACCCATGAGTTGGTAATCAGGCACGTAGACCAGTAGGCTACAAGGGAAGTCGCATGAAGAGAGAGGCGAAACAGCCCTACACAGCCCTGTCGCAGTACACGGATATAATCATATCGTTATTAAATTCTTTAGATACGCGATTCCATATTATATTCCCTTTTAAGCAAATTCTAAAAGTATGCTTGTTGACTCCGGTATCTCTTTAGTTAAAGACTTCGATGCTTAAAATGTTTAGGGAGAAATGGAATACTGGTGTGTATTTTTCTTTAAAGTACCAAGACCAGCCATATACTGTATGTTTATGTTCCAAAATTAATATCGTTTATGGCCTTCACACGCGTTACAGTATGCTCCTATTCTTTTTATGCTCAGCTACTAAGATTTCCCTTCAGTGGTAAAATTCAATATCTACAACGGGTACAGCAAAGACGTTTACTGTAAGTCTTTCTACGACAGACCAACGGACCACGAGGGCCCCTGTCGGTCAGCCAATCACATACTGCGGTGCCGCGCGTCATCTTGCGTCACAATGCGCGACGCCACCTGCAGTACGTGTCTGTAACGTGCACTTTGAATGGCTGCATCTGTACATTATAAAATGTTACTTACCTTTGCTGTGTCCAAAAGATGAAGGAGCAGGTTTAAATGACTTTGGAGGTTGATCATTGTATAGAAGATACCCAAAGTCCACAGTCTTTTAGGAAGGAATATAAAAAATATCAATACAAAGTCTGTATTTGTATTGCACAAAAGGCTTTTGAATTATAAGAGAAGCCTGTGAAAATAAACAGATCGAAAAGACAATGTATATCCTGACCTCACTTTCTGGGAGATGACACAGATTATAAATAAAGGTTTCTTACCTTTTTATGAATGTAAGACAAAAAAGGCTGCAAAGTCTGCCCCACTGCACTCTTGGAGTCATTCACCAATTTCTTCCCATATACCCAGCCATTGGTATGGTCATCCATGTAGAGGTATCGCAGACCTCTTCCTTCATCGTGGTCTGGCAGCTTATACAGAATAAACCTGTATGATTCCAAAAACACATAAAAGAGTATTACATACTGTATACTGCTCTAGAACTGTGACACTGTACAATGTGTCCTGGGTGTTGGACAGACAGTGTTAACTGTTGTGATCACTAGAAAATAAAAAGGGCACTTAAACAATACTAGTGTCTGTTGCCAGTCTGTGGGTGCACTGGTGCTTCTGGGAGATGAACAGAACCTGTGGCAAGAGAAGATGGGTCAAGCAGCCTTGATCATTTCTAGGTGATGTAGTGGCCTACAAAGCGAAAATAGCTCTTGTTTTTAGGGGTCGCCCATGTTTGACATGAGCATTGTGGCAAGACTAGAATAATCTTATGCGATTAGAGCTCATTTTCTGCATTTTAAACCAGCAGAGCTCTGTAGAATTGAACTGCAGCAGTTGACAAAGAGTCAACAGTTGACTAAAAGAAGCGAGGCAAGGCAAGCATCTCACAAACATTACTCTCCTCAAGAATACATTCTGGTGAATCGTTTCAAAACGAACTATTGAAAGGAAAAAAAAACTTTAAAATCCAATAGTAATTTCTTTATGACAAAAAAAAATCATAGACAATGTACCCTGGATTTACAGATGCAGCCATTCAAAGTGCGCAGCACAGGCACGTACTGGGGATAATTGGCTACGTCATTGCGCATCGTGATGGGAGATGACGCAGAATACCGCGGTACGTGATTGGTTGACCGACAGGGGCACTCGTGGTGCGTTGGTCGGTCGTAGAAAGATTTAAATGTCTTTACTGTGCCCGTTTAAGTATTGAATATTTATATGGAATTTTACCACTGAAGGGAAATCTTAGTAGCTGAGCATAAAAAAGAATAGGAGCATACTGTAACGCGTGTGAAAGCCATAACCGATATTAATTTTGGAACATAAACATACAGTATATGGCTGGTCTCGGTACTTTAAAGAAAAAATACACACCAGTATTCCATTTCTCCCTAAACATTTTAAGCATCGAAGTCTTTAACCAACATGATACCGGAGTCAACAAGCATACTTTTAGAATTTGATTAAAATGGAATATAATATGGAATCGCGTATCTAAAGAAATTAATAACGATATAATTATATTCATGTACCGCAACACAAGAATAGTACATGCTGTACGATGTCTGTTGATAATGTTTCTGTAGGGCTTTTTCAACACTCCTCATGTGACCTTGCCAGTGGCGCTGTGGGTTAGGTTCCCGACTCACACATCACATGTTGGGTGTTTGAATCCAGCCAGAGCCATTACTTTTTTTTTTAACAAACATTTCTTTGAAAAAATAAAATAGGGTTAGTGTTAGGGTTACTGTCAAACTAAATCAACAATTGATTTAAGGACGATCTGTCAAAGTGCAATGAAATACAATATTGTTGTTGTTATTGTTGTTTTTATCCTGTAAAGCGTTTTGAGAAGCCACCTTTAAAGGCGCTATATAAAAGCGCTGATTCTTATGGAATGTGTTTTCTTTCTTCTTTTTTTCAGCATGGAATAAACCTATTACTTGATTCTTATGGATGCCCGGTTCCGCCGGGGATTAAAAAAAAAACCCCATGGAATCGCGTACAGTATCTAAGGAAATAGCAGTATAACCTTATTCATGCACAAATAGTGGCATATTACATTATTAAATTTGGGTGTCTCCTCTTGCCAGAAACCTATAAATTGCATTTTGAGTGCGGTTTTTGACTTTTTTTAAATTTTTTAAATTACAACCCATAAATAAAGCTGATACTGTTTAGACTTTTAATTATTTAAAACTGTATTACAGCAGCACAATGCACAATGCAAAGTAAATCGCTATCTTTGTCTTCTGTGTAATAATGTTCACCTCTCTGTCCAGCAAATTAACAATAGTAATAATAATGAACTTTATTGTATATGGCGCCTTTAAAGGTGGCTCCTCAAAGCGCTTTACAGGATAAAAACAATAACAACAATACTGTTAGGCTGGGCAAACAATTTTTTTAAAAAAAGACATACAAAATGAGATATAAAGATGTGTTCCGGCTTAGACATTAACGAAGAGCATAATGAAGGTCATAAAGGTCATAAACGATATTAATTTTGGAACATCAATATATTATGTAAACTGTATGTTGCTGTTATTGGTATTTTAAAGAAAAAATACTGTAAAATCCTGGGTTCGGTACAATGTTTCAGGCATTCATGTGAAGGACAACAGAGCTTTCACTGGCCGATTATCAAACTTTATTGATAAATCAAAAACAAAAACTATCCGACCAAACCAGAAAAAGAAAAAAAGAATAACGGACACAGCGCGAGCCTGCATTCTCTCCTCAGCCGTCCACACCACACTTTTCCCTGGGTCAGAGATTAAATAAAACTTCACTCGCACCAAACAAATGACCACACACTGAACACTGAACATGTTAACCCAAATATGTCTCACAATACTTTTATGGTACATTACTTTGCTAAAATGTATTTAAAAATAAAAACGATTACAAACACCAGCAGAGAGAGAGACACACACAGTTCTTCATTGTCAAAAAGTAATTGTTTTTTACTTTGTCAGCACCCAGACAAACGCAAACGCGTTATTAATGAAATGCTTTTATTCATTCTTAATCGAACTCACAAGTTGTCATCTGCTGTTGAAGCTCTGTGACACTAGACTCACACATGGCTAGACTTGACTATTTAACCATGAGATTATGTTTATGTTTATTAATCTTCCTTGTTATGCACTGAGAATGATAAGCACCCCAAACACAAGGGCGGCGTAGCGGTCGGCTCTGGCTTTCCCATCTATACCGATGCACTGCAAGTACAACCCCCCCTCCTTCTCTTGAGTGATGGGCAACAGTTGGATATCTGGGAGAATTGTTCGTTCCACTGGCGTCTGTGAATTCCGCTGTGTAAACGGTGCTTCCTGAGGGGAGATAGATGGCGGGGACAGCGTCAGCCAGGTCCTGGGCGGTGGTGAGCAGAGAAGCCAGATGGAGTGTCCTGAGGCGGTGTGTGCTCTGGGGGGGGCAGAGCTTCCGCCAGGCATTGCAACCTGCGCAGTGGGGGGAGGCACTCACCGGGAGACAGCTGCTCAAGCGTTTGACTGCAGGTACACACTGTCTCCGGCTTCTGCATCTTCAGGAGTGTCTCTAACCTCCCAATCCTCCCCTGTAATGCGTCGCACTGCTCCCGGTGCTGCCGAAAAGTCTCCATACAGGTGCTGCCTCTACAGGCTGGCACCCTTGAAAGCTGCACGTATGCGACTTCAATTAACACCAGTATTAAATGTATTACACTGTATTAATCAAGCCTTGTTTCCTTGATAATAGTTGATCTGTTCTTGCATATTGACATAGAACTTGAACCTTATTGCATGTACATGTACTGGTACAATGGAATCCTTACTTACAGAAAGTTAGGATAGTTATGATCGGGTGTGAATGAGGAATGTTGAATGGTATTGAATAGTTTGACTTTTGTGAAGGCAAATCCATGAGAATATTTTGTGCTCTAATCCTGCAATTAACATGATAAATCAAGTTAAAATAAGTTCCCAGATGCTTCCCTAATTAATCTACTGTTCTTATCATAGTTTACTACAGTAAGCAACACTAGATCATAACCTTGTCGTGTGGTTTGGTAAGCCTTCAAACTAATTTTCTTGAAACACATAATTACAATACACTGTATAATAGCAGAATAACAATAACATCTTTTAACTGGATTTGATTGCTTTCAGAGTTCTTTTATAAGGATTGTGCCTTTGTTTCTAAGGTTAACACTGTCCTTTCATTACAGAAATATCATGAGGTCCAAGCAAATAAACACACATGCACATATAAGTGACAAGTAATAGGTTTATTCCATGATGAAAAGAGAAAAGAGAAAACACAACGTTTCAGCTGTGAAGCCTTCTTCAGGTGTGCAGGTGTGCCTTCTTCTTTAGCACACCTGAAGAAGGCTTCACAGCCGAAATGTGTTTCTCTCTTCTCTTTTCAGCATGGAATAAACCTATTACTTGTTCCTTTGAAGACTACACATGCTGACGCAGCTACCCACCTGAACTACTTGCACATATAAGTGTTTGCAAGCCTGTATCTATATATTCCTGGTAATATGCTTCTATTAATGTAGTAAGAAAGCAATCAGAAGAACTGTTTATAAAGTATTCTTGGTAAAACTCATCAAATCATCTCACTTTTAAATAACTTTAAAAAGTTGCCTGATCACTTTCTTCTTGCCCCTCTTTTGATAAAGAGGTATTGTTGGTTTTTTTTAGGATAATGAAATCATTGTGAGAAAGATGTTTTAAAGAATTCTACAGGATATTTTAGCAAGTTAGCGAGATAACACTAGTAAGGACCCTGATAATTAGATACTAATTATTTTTGTTTGGAAGTGTATCTTAGCATTTCATAGAACAGCACAGCATGGCATAGAAAGTGATGCATTTGTATCACTATATTACGAATATTCTTTCAAAAACATAATCAATTTTTCTATATTAAACTATAATAAAAATTCTATAATAAAATCAGTATAAAATTAACACGGATTTATTGTTTATTAGATTTAATGTCTGCTAAAGACTTATAATTATTAATTATAAAAGACCATGTTATGGCAATTAGAATTTCGAAAGTAGTGGAGTATAAGTGGCTCAGCACTGGGAATACACGTTCTTTGATGGGCTGGAAAAGTCCTGTACATCACTGTGTAAGGTCAATAGGTGTATGACTGTGTAAGAGAGGTTGGACAAACCTGGGGTCAAAGGTCATGGGCGTGAGCAGAAATGTACAGATAAAATCGCCAATTCTAATTTGGGTGGGTATAAAATTACCACTACTACTACTACTACTACTACTACTAACCAGGCAGCACAGTAGTACAGTGGTTAGCATTGCTATCTTACAGCACTGGGGCCCTGGGCTTGATTTTGGACTCAGGATGCCATCTGTGAAGAAATTGTCTTTTCTCCCAGGGTTTCCTCTGGGTGCTCCAGTTTCCTCCCCCCGTCCAAAAATATACTGGTTGGCTGATTGGCTTCTGAGAAAAGATTAGCTCTAGTGTGAGCTTCAGTGTCTGTATCTGCCCTGCGATTAATTGACTTCCGGTCCAATGTGTCACCTTCCTTGTGCCCATTGCTTCCAGGGATACAAACATCAGTATCATCTTTATCATTGCCACTACTAAATTAAACACAATGTACCTCACAACTGGCAGCCCACTAAAGCTCAGCAGCTGTGAACCTGGTCAGTATCTGGATGGGAGATCTCCTGGGAAAGCTAAGGTTGCTGCTGGAAGAGGTGTAAGTGGGGCCAGCAGGGGGTGCTCACGCTGCAGTCTATGTGAGTCCTAATGCCCCAGTATAGTGACGGGGACACTATACTTTAAAAAGGCACTGTCCTTGGGATGAGACATAAAACCGAGGTCCTGACTCTCTGTGGTCATTGAAAATCCCAGGGCGTTTCTCGAAAAGAGTATAGGTGTTACCCCAGCATCCTGGCCAAATTTCCCATTGGCCCTTACCAGTCATGGCCTCCTAAGAATCCCCATCTTTGAATTGGCTTCATTACTCCGCTCTCCTCCCCACTAAATAGCTGGTGTGTGGTGAGTGTTCTGTGTACACTTTGGCTTCACATTGGTGGTGGTGGACGAGAGTCCCCAATACCTGGAAAGAGCTTTGAGTGGAGTGTCCAGAAAAGCACTATAAAAGTGTAAGGAATTATTATTATTATTATTGACCTTTTCAAAGTACTGTGTTAACGGTAATAACTTGCAATCCATCATCTACTGACTCTTCATAAATCGCTAACTGCTGTTCATTGCAAGTATGAATGAATAGAATGTGATCTGTTATCTCGGTCTGTTGTAATATCTCTTTGTGTGTCCACACAGGAGCCCTACACTTTGACCAGACTCAGGGTTTCTGGCTCAGTCACAGTGTCCCCCACTTCCCTCCATTCCCAGAAAGGGGGTACAGCTGGCCGTCCTCAGGGAAACTGAACGGCCGGAATGCGCTCTGTATCACTTACAAATCTACACAATTCCCTCAGATAGGTGCGCAACATCCACTATAAAGTCACTGGGGAGCCAGAGCCTATCCCAGCAAGCAAAGGGGAAAAGGCAGGATACACACTGGACAGGATGCCAGGACATCACAGTGCATACAGAGCCAAAAACACACAGTGCTTACCCAAGAGTCAATTTTCCCAAAAGCCAATTAACCCAACTAGTCTGTTGTTTTTGGACTGTGGGACCAAAAACTGGAGCACCCAGAGGAAACCCCTGCAAACACAGGGAGAACATACAAACTGCACATTTGTAGTTCACATCTGTAGGGCAGAAACACATGTTGCGCTTCTAAAACTGTCTTGCTACAAGGGCTTTCCAATCACTACCAGTAGCTCTTTTATGTTGTTCTGTTGTGATTGTTATTAAAACATAAAAAGTTCTGAAAGAACTTAATTGGAAAGCAAAGCACTGAAAACCATTTAGTAAGGGGAAATGTTTCATTATACAATGTGAAAATGGCAGTAAAATTAAATTCCAGACCGGTAAGAGCTTTTTTTTTACTTTTCACAGAGTGTTTCCTTTCTCTTTAAGCCAAGAAAGAGCCCTGTCTGGAGAGCCATTGTAGATGCTGTTAAATGCCTTATATTTCTACTTTGTTGACATACTTGAGGGTTGTCTTTTACAGACATCTACACTGGTTGGGCTGCTCAAGTTTTAAAGACTACTCTGTTGACGGAAACCTGGCAACGAAAAGAGCATGAACTGCCTTCGAACTGCTCCCTTCCTGAACACGTTTTAAATATCAGAAGAATTAAACTGCCGGGACCTGTGGAGTTCTGCTCTCACTTTGATCATGCCAAGTGGTGTGTATCCCAGAAGGATGGAGACCAGTGGATCTGCACTGGAGATCTAAACAGAGAGGACTGCCAGTAGTGGAAAAGTGGAGGACTTATTTGCTCACAAAACCCTGTTATCTACTACGCTTTCAGGGGGGCTGTGTCCTGGTTTGTTAGGTGCAGAGACATGTTTAAGCTGTAAGAGGGGGAATGTTTGACCCTGTTGTTGCAATTCAGTTACGCTGACTCTTTCTGTATCTATTTGTTGCAGATGCAGAGCAGTGTTAATTGCGCTCAGGTTTAGCAAATGCTGTTTGATATTTTGAAGCTAATGTTTGCTGAAAAGCAAGAAAAAAAGTTGCTCAAATGCAAATGTGCTTCTTTCCAGAACAACTAAAATGTATAGGTTTAAACATGGGTTGATGGCTAACACAAAAGAAACACCCAACGACTGCAATTATCAATCCATTCATCTATTATCAGAAAGCAGCTTTTTTCCTGTGAAGTGTAGTGGCAAAGCTCTTCATTTAAAATAAGAGGACACTGGTTGTAAATGTCAATCAGAATTATGTTGCGCAAATGTTTTTTCTTTATAGGTTTGGTTGGGTTACCACCAGCAGTTCTGTGAAATCTTTCCTCATTTTGTGCTTTTGTCTTCTGTTGTGCGAATCCCATCTACAGCCAATAAATGATGGTGCTCGCAGCTCTGAATATATTAAGATTAGTGGAATTCCTGGTCTACCAGCACTCTTTTGTTGTGTGCATCTAATCTATAATCAATAAGTTAAGATAACAGCATATTATTTGCTGAGGTACGCAGATATTCCTGACTTCCATTGTTGGTGGAGCTGGGTCATATTTGCCTGGGAAAAAATGTGCACAACATGATTTCTTCTAAAAAAAACGTTTCTACTAGCATCTTGTGCTGTGTTCCTCAAATGTCTTATTTTTCCTGTTGGCACTGTTTTTCTTCCCGTTTTCTTCTACCACCTTACAGTGCGCTCACAAATTATTGTCACCCTTAATGAAGAACAAAAAACCCCATATAAAATAAACAGCACAGATAATGACTTATATTTTATATACCCCAAAACTGGGTAAACTAGTGAAAAACATTGATTTTGTTTTCTCTCAAACATTTCTTAGTTGATTTTTAAATGGTGTGTTTAGGATCACTGTCATGCTGGGAGGTCCACCAGAGACCAAATCATGCTGTAGCTTTCTGGCATAGGCAGCCAGATTTTTGCCCAGAATATCCTGATATTTAGTAGAGATCATGATACCTTTGTCCTTAACAAGGGCCCCAGTGGCATCACAACCACCCCACAACATCAATGTTCCACCCCCATATTTCACAGTGAATATACGTTTTTTTGTGTGAGTATGCATCCCTCTCCAACGCCAAACGTACTGGTGGTGTGAGTGGCCACACACTTCAATTTTGGTCTCACCTGACCATAGCACCGGGTTCTAGTCAAAGTCCCAATGGATTTGGCAAACTCCAGACACTTCAGTTTGTTTCTTGTTATCAATTCCTTCTGGCAACCCTTCCAAATAGCTTTTTGGCATGGATGTACCATCTAATTATTGATTTAGAGACTCAAGGACTCCAAGATGCAACCAGACTCTGCAGTTCTCCAGCTGTGACCCTTGGTTTCTTTACCATTTGTGAAGATTAATACTAATTTGTCTCTTAATTTGTCACTTCTTTGCCTTTCCCCATGGTGGTGGATGGCCAAAGTTTTTATTATGTGTGTTTACCTCTTTTTATACCCTGGTGAAACAGCAAGTCCAGAAAATGTTCCTTTTGACTGAGTTATATTTAAAAAAGCAGAACTTCATTTCAGATTTTATTTAGTTCAGTTTTCTTAAAGAAAAGTGGGGGATCTAATAATTTTGACATTAATGTTCCTGGAAAAAACATGTATTACTCATTTTAAATATTTGTTTTGAAATAATTCCCATTGTCTGGGCATAAGATAGACTCATTATCTGTGCTGTGTATTTTATACAGCTTATTTTGTTTAACTTTATCAAGGGTGCCAATAATTCTTGAGCCCACTGTACCTGCTTAGATAAATAGAATCACTATTACACACCAAGAAAAACACTCAAAACACTAACTTCTGTTCTTGGAAGTATAGTGTTCAGTCCAATTTTAATGCATCACTGATATTTGAAGAAAGTGAAAACCGCTTTGCACTGTTTGGAGATGATTGCCAAGATCATCCAGGTGGATGCTGCACATTGGTGGTGGCGGAGGGGAGTCCCCATTACCTGTAAAGTGCAATATACTGTAAGTGTAAGCAATTAATTATTGAGCTTAATTTTGTGGGTCTGTCTAAACAAAATTCCAAGTAGGATCAGATTTCAAATATTGGTCTGACAAAGTGTAAACCCAGAAAAAACTCCCCTTATGCAAAACTGGGTGAAGGGACTTATACCTTGATCACAGCTGCTTCCTCAATGTGCGGTTTTAAACTTCCAATTTTGATAAAGTTCTAGCCCAGGAATGTTAAAAGGTTACAAGCGAGAGAAAGATATTCTGCCCATCTTTTCTGTTTGGTTGATAACTATTGATAAAAGATTCTTTGTAACACTCCTGTGATTTGGATTGCACAGCATGTCTTTTCCATCACAGACTTCAATTTCATTCTCTCCCCCCATGTTGAATGTGAAGTACTGTAGCTGCCCGAGTCCAAATTCTCAGTTCTTTTCAGGATTTTGAATACTCAAGTCTCCACATCTTCAATCCTCCAGCCAAAAGTGATAAAGTTGTTTTAACCTCTCAGTTTACAACACAATACTGTACCTTTCAATGTGGGAGTTATTCCGGTTTCTCTTCCTTAGACTGTTTCCAATGTCAATTATTGTAATGATCTTCTAATATAAGGACTCCTACATTTTATCTTTAGCTTTTAGACATGCTCATTTCTAATATACAATGAAGTCATTGTTCTCTGTATTAAAAAACAATATGAATACAAGCTAATAAAAGGAAGACTGAAATAGCGGTTTGAGACAAGCCAGCCTCTTCAGACCTCATTAGGCCCCAGCATATGGACAAGCCACAACAGAAAGGAAATACTGCAGAAAAAATTTAAGTCACAAGCTGCCCCACCACCAACAACAACAACAAAATCCTCCCATAGAACTATTTATAAACTGTACCAAACCTAGGCTAATTGACACCATGTGAGAATGTGCCTCTCACCCTTAACTAATTTGCTAATTCACCCCCACGTGGGTCTATGTACACATGATTGAGGCTTGAACCCCCTCAGCTGAAACTAGTGCATCAACACTGCTGACCCACCACACTGTTGTATTTGAGAGCTTCCTTAAATAGAGGTGAAATGTGCTCTCGCTGTCCTATTCAAATTCTTTGGTTCCTGAAATGAATAGTAGCACAGATGTAAAGAAAGAACAACTGGATACAGCAATCGCTCAGCAGGTCTTTTTAAGCCTATGTGAGTTGCACTGATCGGGCAAAATCACTGTCCATGCTCATATGTCCTCGCATGTTGGGAGTTAGGATACAGAATTTTTTTTTATTGAATTAAAACCCTGTTGTGGTGAAAGAACATCAAGACTGTTATAAAATGAACACTCATTGGAATGTTATTTTGTTTCACAAATGTAGCAATAGCATTTGTGATGATATTATTTTAAACTGCTTTAATGATGTCAAAATAATCAAAGTACCTAACTGAGAAATTCTGCTCTAGATCATAGTCTGATTTACAGTGTCCTTTCACGTATCTAATACTGGATATACCGGAAAATCAGAACTGCAAATAGTTCCTTGTCTTTCAAGGTCAATTGCAAAATGCCTTTTTTGGCATTCTGTGCATTCTTTTAGGCAAGTTTTGGTCTGGCAACACTTTCGGGTTTCGTGGCCTGAATTGGAGAAGTGAGAAAACTGAAGTAGCTGCCTGTATTGTCTCTCCTTAGTCTTGAAAGACTAAAACCTGCTTCAAGGCCACACTCATGGTAAGTGTCTGGTTTTCTTTCATTAGTTTTGAAAATTGAATTAGAATGTTCCGTGATTGAATTTAGTCACACAAGAAGTATCGTTCACAAGCCGTGTTCACTCACCCTCTGCAGTACGAGTTGGGGATTGTCTTGCTTAAGTTGGCATCTGGGCTCCTAACTTTAGCCTTTAGTTATGTAGCCTTTGAGTCCCTTATTACTCCATCATTATTGCATTGTTATTTTTGCAGCTATTAACATCAAGCCTACATTTCATTTTCTACCATTGTGGTAGTTCTGGACTTAAAAACTAGAAAATGACTATGGGATGGCTTTATTGGAAATCTCTCAAGAATTCACATACACTTTTACCTTTGTTTGTTGGGAATGAAAGCATAATAGAAAATGCTGAATGTCCATTTAATGACTGATCGCATAGCACTACATCCATATTGCACTACAATAAATGACACATTAATCCAAGAAAGAACTGCACTGTAACTTATAGACCATAAATAGACTTAAATAGACCATAAATGCTGTGTATGAAGTGAAGTGTGAACTGAAATGTCTTTCTTCACCAAATATTACTTTGTCTTGTGTGCCAGCCTTAAGCATGAGATACAGTACAAGCTGGAAAGGTTTGACTCAACATGCAAATTTGTCTTGAAAGTTAAGCTTCTAGGTTTGAAAAAATGATGGGCATTTTATAATGAAGAAAACAGTTTGGTACTGATTTATTATTGCATTTTTCTGTAAAATTCGATGGTTTGATTGTAGACAATTGAGAAGGACAAACCAGATTTCTTGAGCCCTTGTTTCCATTAGGATGCCGTTTGGATGCTGCTGATCTGGCCGCTGATGATATTTGTACACAGTGGGCTCACTGCTGGTGCAGCCGTGTCCTGCAGGAACGAGCAGGGGGAGTCTGTGGACTGGTGAGTGGTTTTTCTGCCTTTACTAATTCCCCAGTATACATGCAACAGCAAAGAGGTGTAAATTGTAATAAACAGTAGATGGACACATTCTTTCATTGCGTGTATTAAACATTACAATTTAGAATAAATAAAAGCTGAAAAAAGAGAACCAGCTTAAAGCATGTGTGTCCAGCTATAGTTCTGGATGCCATGATCCAGCAGATCTCGGGTTGCATTGGAGTGGACTCCGCTGAAGGGAATTACCCCCAATTGCTCGCGGAATGGTGACGTTCCACATTCTAACGTATCAAGGCGGAGAGAAGTTGCCATGGAGAATAAAACATTCACGTATTAGCAAAATTGAACTTTTTTTAAGTTTTAGAGCTCATAATATTGTAACGCATACGGCCACCATTGGTTGTGAGAGCCGGCTTACCAGCGCGGTGACGTCACCGCCCTTCCCTGTGAATAGCAGGGACCGCAGCCGCCGGGCTGATGGGAGATTTCCCTTTAGTTCAGCTGGCTGGGTCCCTGTTGAGTGACGCCGGAGGCCCGGGTTCGAGTCCCCGATGGTGGGGGTTCGACCTGAGGCGGCAGAGGAGAGGGCGCATACCCACATGAACACCGGAGCGCTACAATTTTTTTGAAAAAACAAACTTCATTAGGCTACTTTAGATTCAAACTGTATGTATTCTACGTACGAAGTTTTGACATAAAGCTTTTATTTCGTCACCCCCATTTCGACTGATGTATATTTATTCATTTACCTGCTTTGTATTCTGTACACGGAGTATTTAATGGTGCTCGTATTTAATAGTACAAGCTTTGAGGTATAGCCAAGTTTACCTTATTTAGTTGAATGAAAGCGTTATGTTCCTCGTACTGTCATTTTTGTACTGGGACAGACGATATGAAATGTATTTAATGGTACACAGCTTGGAATAAGCAGCAATATTGCCAGTGATTCCTTAGTTTACTTCGCCTGTTATGAATCGAGGTTAAGTTTTCAACATGAATGAACACAGTGTCACTACATTTGTACAGGGATTGACGAGATAAAATTCAATTTAATCAAACTGCAAGCGGACAACGAAAAAATTAACAGCCGACTTGGATTTTGACCCTCCTGAGCCGTGTGACAAAACAGTGACATCACGCGAGGGTGCTTTTTACCTTTTTGTACTAGTGCGCCCTTTAATACTGGCGCACTTGAAGTTCACACTTGCGCTACATCACAGAAGTGCGGACTTGTAGAAATGGCTTAGGGCGCAGGTCGAGAACTGGGACATGGCTTTTATCTCTGAAGCACCCAGAGATTTGGGGAAGGACATTAAACCGTTGTGGCTAAGCAAATAATTAGATTAATTGGGTAGGTAAGAGCCGAGTTGGAATTGAAGATTCATTTAACTGGTGAATAATTGAATACTGGAGTCACACCTGAAGAAGGCTCCACGGCCGAAACGTTGTTCTCTTTCTTCTTTTTTTCAGCATGGAATAAACCTATTACTTGTTCCTTTGCAGCCTACTCATGCTGACGCAGCTACCCACCTGAACTATCAATGTAACATTACTTTTTCACAACAATTTTATTATCAGAGAACAGATTATTTGATCAGAAATAGTTCCAGTTTGCTGTTTGATTGTTGTACTGTCTTTTGATTGTTTGAATCTTAATTTATGCATTTGTACACTTACGTTTTAAGTTGCTTTAAAAATAATGAGGTAGTGAACACCCCACCTACCTTGACAGGTAACAAACTCTTTGTTTTGTTTTTCTCACATAAAAATGTAGGAGAAAAATGTTTGACACTTCCAATTTTTGTTTAACCTGTTATTAACATTGACACATTTAGCCAATTTCCTCCTCCTTAAACATTTGTTATATCTCTGCAGCAGAACATAGCAGGAGCCTGGTTCAGGTCTTAAATTGAAGGTAACCCCCTTGGCATTGAATGTGAACAGTCAAATTT
This sequence comes from Atractosteus spatula, assembly GCF_055471065.1. Classification (NCBI taxonomy): domain Eukaryota; kingdom Metazoa; phylum Chordata; class Actinopteri; order Semionotiformes; family Lepisosteidae; genus Atractosteus; species Atractosteus spatula. The sequence continues at coordinate 13,066 of NW_028296630.1, read as the reverse complement.
CTTATATTTCTTAATGTGTCCACTCAGCAGACAAACATATGAAAAAAAAACAGGAGGCGAAAATGTTTTTTTGGTCTTCAGAGGTCAGATTTTTCAACTATATGCATGTCAAGGGCCTGGGAATGATTTGAAAACCTTGTTCTAGGTGACTACTAGCTTGGATACAAATCTGGGAAAAATTGATCAATTAGAAAAAATTCTACATCATGTTTTGTGAAGACTGAACCTGGAATGAAATTTCACGCCTATAATAAAAAATCATAAAAATATTGAAAATAAGAATAATAACCATTGCAATTGCTATAAAAACCATTAGACACTGCTAGAGAGCCTTTATCTGCTGTTATGCAATGGAAAAAAACCTCAGAGTTGCCTTCTGCTGTGAAAAAAAGGAGCACTGATAAGAAACTGATTGATTACCCCTTCTGAGTCAATGATTGACAGCTAAAAGGCAGGCGGAATGCAGCTGGAGGCTTCTAGAGGAAGCCTTACCCCCATAGGGCTCTAAATGGCTGAAAATACAATGAATGACAGTGGTTTTTCCCAATCAGATCGCCTTAGTTCTAGCGGTCGTTCTTCAAACATTTACTACGAAGTCAATAACCTTCAAGAGTTAAACTGGAGATAAACTAGTCTGGGTTATTTTGGATATATATCATGCTTCAGAATAAGGTAAAAACATGGAATATATATACTGTATATATACGCTGGTTTTTGCTTTTGCTGTTTTGTTGGTAAAAATGTATGATATTGACATGCTGTGCTAGCCGGGTGTTTTTATTGGGATTCTGCTAGTTCATTAATTTATTGGTTTATTGCATAACAGTGTCATATCTGTGGAAACAAACTTTATGGTTTTGTTGTGATGATATTGGAGAATACGTGCATGTGAGAAAATTTGTGGAGCAGTTAAAAAAAATGTTGTTTATCTTGCGTTTATCTTAAAAATAAAAAGTGTCATCTGGGGGGACAGGCGTGGTCACCAGTGACCACGATCCGGGCAAACAGGTTTTTTCAATTTTTTTATTGATATCACATTACATTATAAATTATAGAGCTTAACTTTCTGTATGCATCATATGAAAAAAAATGACAGAAAACCTCTACAACATGTTCATTGACATAACGATGTACTATTCAGTACTGGAATTTATTTTTTTGTTTAGATATTTTTTCTATTTATAGAACACTGCATTAATAATTATTGAACTTAATTTTCTATGTGTGCTTCATATGAAAGAAACTGACCGAAATAACATCATATGTTCACTGACATATTGATGTACTGTACACATGTATGCATAGCCCGTGGGGTGTGATTAACGGGCATTTCGACTTATGTAAATTTCTAGTTACGTAAGGGTTTCTGGAACGGAACTATTATGTAACTCGAGGTTTGTCTGTACATTTTTGTCTCTATCCTTAAGCTCTAGAATGTTACTGTGAAATTAAGACATTTGGGTCTTCAATTCATAGACTGAAACAGACACCTGTTGCAAAAAAACCGACCTAGGACCTCAAGCACTTAACTACCACTATGTGCTCAAGTTGCCTTTTCTCACAAAAACTCTGAAATGGACAATGCGACTCAATTCTAATTGCATCTTGTATCTAATGGCTCTTTGAACCTCTTCAGTTGGAGTTTGGATCCACAGTACAGAAACTACCATTGTTAAGTCAGTTAATGATTTTCCAGTGGCTTCTGGATCACTTAATGTGCTCTTTATTCAACTAAAATGCTGCTGGTGTCAATCACAGTCCCACACTGGATCACATGGAAACTTATCTTGGGATATCTGGCACATCCCTTCCTTGGTTTAGCTCTTATTTATCAATACCACAACCAGAAACAAATTCATCAATCCTAGTTAAAAGTGCACTAACCCGAGGTATTACATAGAGATTTGTACTGGAAACTTAACTATTTAATATTTATACACTGGCTCTTGGGCAAAGTTTTTACCATTATGGGCTTGGGTTTCACTGCTATCCTGCTGACAGATTAATTTGAAAATCAAATTGGATTACTACTATTCTGGTTTCTGTACTTTACAGGTGTCTGTCTGAAATTAAGATATAGATACAAAAGAAACATTTCTGAAAGCAAACCGTGACAAGACTGATATTAGCTCAACAGCTGAAAAATTAATGCTATAATATTGATATGTGCCATTATTTTTTTGTGTATTATGTGTACTACTGTAAGGAGCTTTGAGGGTTATTTAAAAACACTCATAAATTAACATTATACTATTATTATTGTCCTTCAATGCATAGTCATGAGAATTGTGAAGAGAGAAAATCTTGCAATACTGCACTCACCACTCTGGGCAAGATGTCAAATTTGCCAAGCATGAACTGCAACTAATAGCACCAATGATCGTAAGAGACGCTGACACATCGAGGCCACTCTGCGTGGCCTCTATGAACTGGGCTGTTAAATCTACACAAGAGCTAATGCTGAATTCAAACAACTTAATTCCTTAATGCCATATCCTCTTCATTAAAATCCAGGCACTACTGTTTTGTAAATCCTTTAGTCACCTCAAAATTGATACCCAAAATATAAACAAATAATTGTTCCACATAGACATGGAATACTTGTTTATTCTGAAATATAACTGTTCTATCTACATACTCTTCACACTTTAAACTATAAATCCCACCATTTTCTAACTGCTTTTTCCAATACAGGGTTGCAGGGAGCTGCAGCTTATCCTGGCATGCAGTGAGCGCAAGGTGGTACAGTATACACGCTGGAGGGGACAGCAGTCTATCACAGGACACACACAGATAGACACACACAACCTCACACCAAGGCCAACTGTCCCAGAAACCAATTAAACTACCAGCGTGTCTTTGGACTGTGGGGGGAAACCCACGCAAACATGGGGAGAACATACAAACTCCACGCAGACAGCACCCCAGGTCTGGAATTGAACCCAGGGCCCCAGTGCTACATGGCAGAAGCGCTATCCACTCCACAGCCATGCTGGCCCTTTATATAGATTTTAATTTTCTTTTGATTGTGTTCCAGAGTACTTATTCTCAGTAGTCATAAAGGTAAGACACTGCATACTGAAAAATTATTTTATTTTCTTAAATGTAGCACAAAAGGGACAACAGTGAACACTAAATCCCTGATCCACCCCTCTTCATATTATACTCACTGGATATATATGGCATACAGTATATATGGGGAAACAGCCAAGTCCTGTCAGCTGCAAATGGGCAGGGATGTTTTTGGTAACATTTGGTAGAAAACAGACCTCTTGCTCTTTGAGTAAGCAAAACATGCTGCTATCTGGAACCCGATTCTGTGATTTTTTTTAAGGAGCATATTTGTGATTTTTAAAGTGGGCCTTAGTTTCTGATCATCAATATTCACGTTTGTTTTAGGTAAGATGATTGTCACTATCGTTGTTGCTGTGTTGAGAGAGGTTAATGTTACAAATTACTGCCAGAATTACTTCAATATACAAACTACCAAGAACAGAAAAACGCAAGAGAGGTTACAGACACAAGTGGGCTGCTCAAGTGACCGTATTCATTAGGTTGCTAGTAGCTAGTAGTTTACTGATGAATCATGTGAAACTGTCTCTTGTACTGTAGGAATCCCAGGAACAGGTTTATCTCTAGAACAAATCTGATAGCTTGTCCCAGAGACAGTTCACCCTCTCAATGCATGACGTCATTCTGGCGCCCAAAAGCTGACACCAAACAAATAGCAGGTTTAAGCAATATTGAGTCAGAAGTTCCTACAGTACCTTCTGGCCTCCTTCTGGGTCCAGAGAATGCACACACGCTACATACTCCTGCATGGCCTGTTCTTTGCTCATGTCCCCGAGCTGCTTCCAGGCCTGCCTGCAACATCACAGCACAATGTGTAACCCATCAGCAGCCTTACAGAGCCCAGCTGGTAGAAACCACACTCTTAACAGCTTTTCAGTAGGACAAATGTTTTGTTTTCTATTTTTAATACAGTTCGGCAAGGAGACTGTCAATGCTAGAACTCATCTTCTCGGGTACGTAATCTAGTCACAGTCTATCCCATAAATTGACAGACAGATGTTACTTGTCTAGGATGTTACTTAGCCTTTAACAACTGAAATCCTACTTACAGTCCCTGGTCTGTTGGGTTTCTTACAATCACTGTAAAAGTTCGCACATTTACCTTTCTTTTTTTCTGGACAACACTGAAACCTATATTTAGTGTGGGTTTTGTGGACTCGCACAGATTTGTCTCTTGCCTCGTGTAACTTAAAATGAGTTTGTGCACAATACTTTAGCTATCGCTTACTAAAAGGAATACATATTCAACAACTGAAAAGGTATCAATGAGAAGAAGCAAACTTTAAGAATATGATTAGCTAGTCATCATGTGAACAGAGGATAACAATGGCTGTTTCAAACAGCAAATACACTGGAATTTAACTGTATTCCTATTTTAAATTCACAGTGGCAATATGCTCACTGTGTGGAAAATGATTCCATTTATTTTTTAAATGTGCTTGATATGATATATATAGATATATATTGTATTACCCTGTTCATTTATGCCAACTGCTTATTTCTAAATTTTGCATATAAATAATGTATATAACTCAGTATACATGGCCAGTAGGTTTGTCAGTAATACAAAATGTTTGGGGACTACCAGGAGAAATAATGTCACAGGTGCAATGTAGTACTACAAGGAGGTACTGTAGATGGATTATGCTTATAATCACAACGTAGTTCTACAAACAATTATCTAAGAAGACAGTTTCCAATTAAACCAGTTTAACTGTAGTTCATTCAAACTTACCATTTCCTTTGTCCTTCAAAGTCAAAGAAGCCTGGTTTTGCTGTGTTACATGTTCCAACTTTGACCTGAAAAGTCAAACCAGACAGAATTTGAAATCTGAAAAAAAGTTTTATCACATACAATTAATTTACAGTTTCTATTGCTAGAAAGCATCATCATAAAGTGCTTAACAAATTTTAGTCCAAGCGGCAAACATTGTACTGTATCAAGATTATGAAAACAATGTTTGAGGTCATTCTGCAGGAAATACAGGACTGAATTTAAAAATGGCAGTAAGAAGGTGAAAACTTTTTTTAAAAAATCTTATTTTAAGCACTTTCTACAAATTTCAGGAATTAAGAGAAACAAAAAATAAGCACTGAAGTGATAAAATATAACAATAATTATTTAAGACAAAACTGGTTAAAGAATTTATTAAGCGATGTCGATCTCATGAAGCAGAGCAAGTCCTGAACTTCTATTCTCCTGTACGTCACAAGAGCTTGCTGCCATCAGCAGCACGGAAATAGAACATTTTGAGATTATGCTCAAAATGAGAATGTGTCCTTGGAAACACAGTGTGTGATGTCATTGCCTTTATAGTTGCTCATTTTATTCCATTTAAATAGGTCAGCATGTCTCAGATAGGCGTATTTGGCTCAAATAAGGATTAACGTTCAAATATGAATTTGCATTCACAGACTGGATTCACATCTTGTTACTGCTAGTTCCAAATTCTCCAGACCAGAGCTGCTTTCCCATCTGATTCATACACATTTAGTAGCTTACAATCATAGTACGTATCCCTGTGTCGCATGTTTTTATCATGCCAGTGAAAACTCTATTATTGGTGTCCACCCAAATATCTTTTAAAATGGCTGTGTAAAAGTATTTATTTCTGCACTTTTATATATCTGATGTCACGCGAGAGCTTGTTAACGATTTTTAAAGCACTTTCATATTCCTCACATTAAAATTGCGAATTTAAACAGGTATCATCCGAGTCTTCTGCCGATCAGATCTTGGTCCTAATAAGTCTTTGACTGACAACTTCAAGATGTCATGAGGAAACTGCTTCTTGCCAGTTGTTGTCTTGAAGATGTAAAGTGGGAACTTTCCCCCGTCACAGACTTCAAGAAAAGCAACAAGCCAACCCGTTGTTGCGCACAAATCGCGACTTCAGAAAAGTCGTTTTGTACACTTCTATTCAACGTTCGTCAGTTAAAACGATCCCTTGGGAAACTAGAAAATATTGCTAGTGGTTTCTACATCCAAACGTACTCAGTACTTTATAAACACGAAGGTTATCCCCCATTGTCACCAACTATATGACAGAAACTGATTATGCACATGCTGAGTGCACATTTGGAAGGTTTCAAACTAATTGATCCTGAGCCCGAAAACACATCAAACACGCCTTTGCTGCAGTTTATTAAAGAGTTGCCAAAGGTTTGGGGTTGCTTTACCTGTTTATACCTACCTCGCTGTCTGCACCAGTCCACGGAGCCGCTCAGCTGCCGCTTCAAACTCGGCTTCGAGCTCTGTCTCTTCCAGGCGATACCCCAGGTCACCAGCACCGCAACCTTCCTCCCCGAGACCCGTCTGAGTCCGAATCTGAACCACCGAGCGGCTCTCCTGTGTCCGGCCGAGCCGGGTCGGTACCTGAACCCGTAGCAGAGTCGGGGGAAGACGATGGAGAGCGAGACGCCATATTTGGAGTATGTGCTATAAATATAAATGTTATGATCGTAGTTTGTATTTCTCGAATAATCTAAATCGATCTTCAGGAACACAAATTATATTAAAATTACTCTCTCATGCAGACAGTACCAAGATGCTGGCTAATCGTTTCAGGACTTGTTGCTCACCGCGGAGAGGTCGGCAAGATGGCGACCAGTTCGCACGTGTTTTGTTAAGCGCTGAAAAATTCTTTTTGAGAAGGGTCTTTTTCCCTTAAACTGTTGGTGAAAGGAGAAAATTTGCTTTGATTTGGATGTCTATGATTTTTGACTAACTTTATGTCAATTTTTGGAGAGTTTTAATTTTATTTCTAACCCAAAAAGTTAAAACTTGGATACGATTTTTTTTTCTTTCCTCTGAATTGCACTACTGGAAAAAAAACCCGTTATTTTAGGATGGATTCGATCTCTGAAAAAAGCACTGGTGGAAAAAAGCGAAAAGAGAAGGACGTTTAGAAAATGCCGCGGCCTTCAGGAGGGCAGGTGCACCCTGCAGCAGGGGCGAGCGGCGGAGCCGGGGCGCCCCCGAGGCCGAGCACTCGTCCGCCCTCGACAGCGAGAGGAGCTCCGGAGAGCCGCAGCTGGAACAGCTGCTCGACTCCGACTGCGACATTGAGCCCGACACTCCGGAAAAGCCCCTCATGAAGAGGATGAAAGATGAGCCGTCTCTGCTGGAAATGCAGAATAACATCGTGGTGCTTCTCTCCAGGAAGATTAATGAGAGAGCAGATCATTTGGAGGCATTGATTCGAAAGAACACGATGACAGTTGCTGCCTTACAAAAGTCAGTGGACTTCGCGTTGGAGGAGGTGAGAGACTTAAGATCAGATATGAAAGCAGTGAAGGAAGTGGTTAAAACAAATGCACACATACTGTTGTCAATCTTAGAACTAAAGAAATGTAAGAATGTGTTGCAAAGTTGTGATGAGGCAGGTAATGTGGTGGGGCAGTTTGGCTTGAGCAGTGTGTTGATGGTGGAGAAAAGATGTCTGGGATTGTTTTGGTGATTTTCAATGATGTGAGAGAAGTAGGTGGATCTAGCAGACTCTATAGTAACCTTATATTCAGATAAGTAACCTCTCCAAACCTGATAATGTACATGTAGGCCGGAAAGACGCCACCTACGCTCAAGTTTGCGAGAGGCTGCCTTCATGGATCGCAGATGGTCATTGTACCAGGGGGCAGGGCGTCAGGGGTTTTCGTGATTTGACAAAACGAAAGGCTATTTTTTTTGTACTGCAAGAGGTTTAATGCAGATTTTTATTTTTTACAAGAGACGCACGCTTGTTCTTCGGATTTGAATTTTTGGAAGAGTCAATGGGGGAGTGATGTCTGGTTATCATTTGGTAGTAATCAATCTGCGGGGGTTGCAATATTAAAGGGTAAATTTAAAGGTAAATTTATTAGTAGTAGAGTTCATCATTTGGGCAGATGGATAATTCTTGTAGTGGCTCTTAATGGGAAAATGTTTTTGCTGGGGAATATATATGCTTTTAATAATGAACAATATAGCAGAGACTTGTTTCTTGAAGTTGAAGAAGAAGTGAATAAGGTGAAGGACAAGTTCCAGGATATTGAAATTATTTTAGGGGGTGATTTTAACACAGTCTTTGATGTTAAGTTGGATAGATACCCTGTACCTGCTAGATCTCCCCCTCCTGATATGGAGTTGCACAGGTTATGTCAAGGCTTAGGAATTAGTGATATATGGAGATGTAAACATCCAGGACTAAAGGAGTTCACGTGGTGTAACAAGGACAGATCTAAACAATCAAGAATAGATTTTTGGTTAAGTTCAAATGCATTAGAAGGACAGATTAACAAGGTTTCTATTGAACCATTAGTACTATCTGACCATAAAGCAATTTATCTTTCTGTTAACTTGAGTAACAATGAGGATTCTAAAGTCCCTAAGACTTATTGGAAACTCAATAATATGATTTTGGAAAATGACAGCTTTAAAATGGAAATGAAGGAAATTATACAAACATATTGGAGGCGAGCTCAATTAACAAATTCATATAGCCAAAACTGGGAATTTATGAAGTATAAGATAAGATTGATTGCTATAAAAAGAAGTAAAGAAGCTGTCCGCTCTAATAAAATAAAGGAAGAGGAAGTTATTAAGGCAATTTGTGATCTTACTGATGACAGCAATACTGATCAAACAGATGTTTGTAAATTAATTGGACTGCAAGCTGAACTGGATGAACTATACATAGAAAAAGCAAAAGGAGCTTTTGTTAGATCCAGGAGACGATGGTTGGAGGAAGGCGAAAAAAACTCAAAATACTTCTATAATTTGGAAAACAAGAATGGAGATTATACATCTCTTAGTAAACTTAACATAGATGGCTGTGAAACTCAAAATCCTGTAGAAATTTCAAGATATGTATCAGATTTGTATGGTAAGTTATATACTAGTAAGGCATGTTCTACAGAAAAAATGTGTGATTTTCTGAACTCATTAAAAGAAGACTTTAAAACTATAGACGAAGGGTTTAAAGCCATCTGTGATAAAGAGATATCCATCTTTGAAATTAAGAAAGTTATTAATAAGCTCAAGGTTAACAAATCTCCTGGTAATGATGGCCTTACCACTGGATTTTATAAGACCTTTCGAGATGATTTGGCTGAATTTCTTCTTCTGGTGTTTAAGGAGTCAATTGACAAGGGAGTCTTACCAACCTCGATGACTCAGGGCTTAATAACCATAACTCCAAAACCAGATAAAGATCATTTGTTGATAGATAATTGGCGGCCTATCACTTTGATTAATAATGATGGAAAGATTCCTGCTTCTGTTTTTGCAGAGAGACTGAAAACAGGCCTTGACTCAATTATTGATGAGTCACAGTCGGGTTTCATGAAAGGAAGACATATATGTAATAATATTCGTTTGGTGTTGGACCTTGTAGACTATGGTGAACTTATTAGTCAGGATAGCTTTGTTCTATTTGTGGACTTTTATAAGGCTTTTGACACAATTGAACATTCTTTTATTTTTGAAACTCTCCATTTTTTTGGCTTTGGTGAGTATTTTCAAAAGGTAATTAGAACTTTGTACAATCAAGGTAACAGCTCTGTTAAATTGGCTCATGGAACTTCTCATAGATTTAGAATTGGTAGGGGAATTCGACAAGGATGTCCCATAAGCCCATTCTTATTCCTGCTGGTCACACAAGTTATGGCTATTCATATAAAACAAGATGTGTTTCAGGGTATTCAAATACAGGATAGAGAGATTAAGTGTTCCCAATTAGCTGATGACACAACGCTATTTTTAAGAAACCATGCAGAGATTGAGAAGGCAATTAAGTGTATAAATGTTTTTTCCTCTGTTTCTGGTCTTTCTCTTAATTTAAAAAAATGTGAACTGATGGCTCTTGGGAACTGTGATGTTTCATCTATATGTAATATTCCTGTAAAAGATGTAGTTAAATATCTAGGTATGAAGATTTCCAAAAATCCAAAAATTAGAAATGATCTAAACTTTTCTCCAATTATGCATTCATTTGAAAAAAAACTTGACTTATGGTTGTTAAGAGACCTTTCTTTAAATGGTCGAATACTTTTGTCTAAATCTGAGGGTTTATCTAGATTAGTTTATGCTTCACTGGTTCTGGACGTACCACCTGCAACTATTAGGAAAATTGACTCCAAACTTTTCAAATTTATCTGGAGGAATAAACCCCATTATCTTAAAAGAGAAATGATTTGTTGTCCACAGGCAGAAGGGGGCTTAAATGCTTTAGACTTTAGGACATCTAATGCTATTTTTAAGATTAAATGGATACAAAACTATTTAGAAAATAAGCAAAGTATATGGCATATAATCCCCAATCTGATATTTCAAGAAGTAGGGGGTCTAGAGTTTTTACTAAAGTGTAACTTTGACATTGGAAAAATCCCCTTGAAACTTGCCAGTTTTCATAAACAAGTACTTCTGACGTGGTCACTTATGTATAAACAACTTTTCCCCACATAGATTTACTATCTGGAACAACAAATATATAAAAATTAGAAATAAAACCTTATTTTTTGAAAACTGGGTCAAGAATGATATAATTTGGATTAAACAATTAATCAAGGCTGATGGTAAAATATATAGTTACACCGAGTTTGTTAATAGATACAATATTTCTATTACTTTGGATCAGTATTTTACTGTAATTAATGCGATTTCTGGGGAAATATGAACTCTTTTAAGGAATTGTAATAGTAGTCCTTTAGAAACATTGGAAGAATTTACAGCTCATATTAGACTACAAGGAAAGGATATTGCGAATTGTGGATGTAATAACCAATTTTTGAGATCCCTGTTAAAAAATGATAATTTACTTGCGACTTCAATATATTGGAATTCTGCATTTGGAAAACGCATTGATTGGAGAAAAATTTGGATGATGCCCAATAAATATTGTATAACCAGTAAAATTAAGGAGGTTTCATACAAAATAATTCATCAAATTTACCCAGTTAAAACTCTTCTTACCCAACGATTTAAAATTAATATAGATGACAAATGTGTTTTTTGTGACAATAGCCCTGAAACTATTCAGCATTTGTTTTGGTTATGTCCCAGGGTAAAAATGTTCTGGACTAAGTTGCAGAATTATATTAAAAAAGAGACCAATATTGATATTTGTTTTGTTGAAAAAGATATCATGTTAAGTTTCAGCCCCAATGAAAACAATAGAAAAATTTCGTTTGTAATAAATTTAATTATTATACTGGCACGTTATCACATACATAAAATGAAGTGGTCTGGGAGGTACCCTGTGTTTGAGTATTTTAAAATGGAAGTAAAGGGGTATTTGGAGACTATTTCGAAATGCAAAAATATGAAAGCGGTGCGGACATTATTTTTATTTAATTTGTTTAATCTTTTTTCATAACTTGAATTGATGTAGTAGTATGTACCCCTAACGATATTTTTGTTTTGAATTGTTATATGTACTCTTGTTTGTATTGTAATGTTTGTTCTTTTGTTAAGCATAAATAAAAATTTAAAAAAATTTAAAAGAAAAGCAAAAAAAAAAACTTGTTGCTCACCGCGGTCCGTTTACCGTTCGCTCCCCTAAGCGGTCCGAAGGGAAACCAAAGACGCAGAGTACATAAGTTCCTAGTTCTATATATACAGTATAGATGGAAAAAAGAAACGCAACATTTTCTGGAATGAGAATATTATAGTTATAGCTTATGTACTTTCACAAAAAGTTGTCAATTTGTTTTAAGCCCTCTGACCAGCAATACAGCTTGTGCAGTGAGGCATTGCAACTTGCCAATCACACAAAAGTTCATTAGGTGCACTTGTTGTTGCACAGTAGAACGTTGATAGTTCATCTGGCTTGCTTGGTTTTTCAGTAGCTAATTCAGTGGCTAAGTCATTCACGTAACTCGTCTAACCCTTTCTTCAAGGACATCAGGATATCGGCGTCCACATCATAGTTGGGTAGTTTGTTCCAGGCCCCAAACCCTTTGAATAAAAATATGCATTTCCCTGTTTGGTAGATTATTTAAACCTCTTATATTTAAAAAAAATTCAAATAGTTTCCCCTAGTTCGTGTTTCACTACTCAATCTTATGAAGTGCACTACTGTAGGTCAGTAGCTTTGAGGATTTTGAATAGTTTGAATAGTTACTTGCTATAACTATGAATAGAATTATGAAGGCTAAGACTGTTTTATTTTTTTAATGGTGTAGTACACCAATAAGATATTTACAGACAACATTAAAACTAACAAACCATTTTGTGATTTAGTTGAAAAGTGTCTGGTCATGGATGTGGTAGTGTGCTCACCTATTTGAATAACACAACATTATACAAAAACATGAATGCAATTATTTTTATTTCAGAAACAGTAGATCAGCTAGGCAAATGAGGTTCCCATCAATAGAACTCCTTTTTTGATTCTTACAGGAAGGCTCTGGATAAAGCGGTCGACATCTTCGACAGCAAAGATGGTTTTTTTGGCATCTTCCTGGAGTTTGGAATTACAGGGATCCCTGGAAACACAGAGTGGTTTGACGTGTCACTGTTCGAGTTTCTTTATTCCATGGCAGCGGGTCAGATAGACTTTGGATACAGTTCTTCCCAGCGGCATCTTAATGTCAGGTTTATTCAATAAGAAGCTATTTGATTAAAGGTGTGTGGTAATTTGGCTATTAGACAACTGTTTTTCAGTCATTTCAATCACATTCATAACTCTTAATTCCTCTCATCTTCTATTGGACTATTCACCCCTGATCTGTACTATTACCTGTCCCTTAACCAGTTCAATACATGAATTTCCCTAAATGCCTATTGCCTTTAATTTAAGAAGAACACTATCAAAAGCATCTTTAAAATCTAATCATATCATTTTGTACGTTCTGTGTGTTTACTGCTGTGACTTGTTTGAAGAATTTTAACAAGTTGGTAAAGGAAGAATGACCTTTTCTAAAACCATATTGACTACTGCTAGGGTCTTCATATGAGCGATCCTGTTGTTTAGTTCTAAAGTGGTTTTCATAACTTTACTTGTAAAAGAAGTAAGAC